>NW_027437541.1:0-300000 GCF_965140245.1 Athene noctua
AGAAAATCACAGCTCTTTATCGTCCTGGAAACATGTGGTCTCATCTGCTCAAGAACTTATTCGTTCTCACCATGGCTAGTGCCTGCTTATCCCACGCAGAGAGGGTTCACAGCAAGTCAGTCTCTGCACCAATTTGTGAAGGAGGGAGAGCAACGAGTTTGTCAGCAGTCTTGCAGAGGGGTCCAGCAAGGCTCATTTAAATATGCAGAGCATGCACAGCAGCAGCAGAATGGAAACCTGTCTGTACGAACACCACTTAAAAGGAAGCAGCCATCATAACTAGCCTGACAGCAAAGCTCAAGTCCTGCCCTCCTTGCTCAAAGCTCAGAGTTTGTTGGTAATTCAACCGGATTTGCTGTGCAGGGACAGTGATCCTTGCAGGTGTAGTGATCCTTGTCAGTATCGCCGGCTCTGCTAGGCACCTCCATGCTGCCTTTCCACTCAAACAGATAACAAAGAGCTGCCAGGCAGACAGACAAGCCATATGCACATTCCTTCTGTGCTTGAAAGAAGCACAGGGATCCAAAACATATGGCCCACAATAGCTGGGGTCAGCCACCCTCTTTTAAGAGGCAAATTAATTGCCAGTGAAGGATGCAGGTTTGTGCCAAAACAGGACTAAGTCATCATTTGGAACAGGAGAGGACTGTGTTATCCCACAATGGTTCTTGTTATTACACAAGAAACAAGTTCTTTCTCTGACCTTTTGCTTATTCACTTGCTATTTGAGAAGGTCCAATTAGCTGCAAATTGCACCAAGCCACAAGCTCTTTTTTTTTTTTTTTCCGTTTTAAAATTTAAATCCTGGTCTAAAGAAACCTGAACATCAGCAGGTTTCATAGACTCAGAAGGTATGAGCCTCTCTTTCTGAAGGAGCTTGATTTCCTAAGGAGATTCCCCTCCAACCTCCATCACACTGGTCTAAAACAGCACACTGGCACATAGTCAGTTCCCTATGACGGTAATTCCTTTTGAAACTGTCTTGGCTTGCATAAGGATCATTTTAGTCAAAGCCCGGGATGTTTCCATTTGGCAATGTTACTTCAGTGTCTCAAGAGCTTGCAGTGGTCTGCAAACTCAGCCTCCAAACTGACACCATGCATCAGTTTTGCCACTGGTATTGGGAAGATGGCACGTAATGATAAGTACAATCTGAACAAGATATCAGGATCAAGGAGAAGAATGGGAACATGAGAAAAATCAATCCACAACTCCCTTGTGGGCACATGGTTCAATTTTTTTCAGAAAAAAACCCAAACCAAACCAAATTGAGAGAGAAAGAGAGAGGATTCCCCATTCCTCCAAATGACACATTTTGGAATATATCCCTCCATGCTGTTGCAAATCCAATATTTCTTTAGAAAATAACTGACTTTTTGCGTTTTTTTCTTAAAAGTTATTAAACAACTCACCCTGAAATCCTGCAGTTTCACTTAAAAGACTGTGGAAAACAGCTCCTGTAATATGGAAATTAAGCAAAATTCCATTTCAACAGTTTTCCCTCATGTTATGCAAGTCCTAGAAAGACCTCTGAAGTGCATTGATTTCAAGCTCAGCTTTAATGTCCCACATGCTGTCATAATTCTGGAGGCCAAACAAGATGAGAAAATGACTAGGGTTACCCAGAAAGACGAGCAATGGGAGAACATGGTATCTACTCGCAATATCTACAAGGTCCTGGAAATTTCACGTGGTTTGCAGCCAAGACCATCAGCTTGGCCTTAGTATTTTAGCCTGTGCATCTTGTTACATCAAAGCAGGACAAAATTTGGTTTGTCTTGGCTGGCCAAGGTACCCATCTTAGGTAGAAGGCGAAAAGTAGTGTACATCGTGAGTTTTCAAATATGGGGCACTGCTGCCCCAAAATTCTCCTGCACAGCAGGAAAAAGAACTGAAGTGCAGAGGATGGAGTCCTGCCCTGCCCCAGGGAAGTCCTGGTCACAGAGGAGTTGCTGCCTGTTTGATTTCTCCAAGCAGCTGCCAGAACTTCCAGCAAATATGGGAGCAAATCATTCTGAAGCCATACCCAATCCTGTCTACTAACAAACCAACCCTCTCTGCAAGATCAGTACAGCAGTGCCATTATAACCTGGGGCTCAGACCTCTGAGCACTAACATCACTGCTTTGAGTCTTTGTTAGCTTGCCTTTCAACAGAAAATTTATTTCAACAGAACAGAGATTAGAGTGGCCTTTCTGCTGCATTTTACTCCTTTAACCCATGGACAAAAGACCATCATAGCCATGGGTGAGGAAAGACAAAGAGATGTTGGGCTCCTGAATATTCTTTTCCCTGATGTGTGGACATATCCTTCAGCTTACTCTATGAATGGGTTTGACACCACAGAGCAGTGAATGTGGAGGTGGCACCAATGCCCTTGCTAGTCCAATCTGTGATCTCAAACTGCTCTGAGGTCCATGGAGTGAGTGGTGTTGGATTTTTCTGAGAAGGACTAAATGCATTTCTGGTGCTGCAGAAGGAACTGGTGTTAGGCTTGCCTCAGTTTATAACTCTCAGACCTCTGCCCATGCGGGATCTAGGGCTTCTTAGTCACTTCTCTTACCTTCAGTAGAGATGCAGCCACTTTCCAGGGACTAAGGAACAGTACAGGGGACTGACAGCTCATAAAGCAGCAGAGACCGTTAGCCTAATAATCTGCTACCTGTCAAGGTTGTTAGTAGCTGGAAATAACTCCCAAATAGCAACTACACTTGGGTTTGGCCTGAGTGGGTGATGCCGCTTTGATTGGACTTCCTTAAATCATTTGTAGAAAACTGGTGGGGTTTTTTAACTTCAGCTACTCCTATCTGTCCTTTGTGTCTGAGACACCCCAGATTTGCAGGTGCTCTCAGCTTCTGTACTCAGTTATCACAGGACAAGGGGCTGTGGGGCTTACTAGTTTAGTGTCCATGCTTGGGTGGCATGGACAGTGCTTCAGGCCACATCGCACATCCACAAAGCTTGTGTTGCACCTGCATTTTCCTTGCCCAAGGCAGGGAGCAAAGCCAGCAAGGGCATGAGCCAGTGCTAGCTCTCTGCAAATCCCCTGCCATTCCCCCCTTTTGTCCTCCACCCCACAGTGCAAAGCTCCAGAGTGAATAATGAGTCTCAGAGCCACTGCAAACATAAGCCAAGACAAAGGAGAAAAACGTTTGAGCTGGTGCCACAAGACAGCTTATTAGTCATTAGTGACCTTGGCCCATAAGCTGCTGTGGTCGACTGATGATGATACAAAGCTGGAGGCTGCTGCAGTGCATCAGAGGGAAAGCAGAAAGATCACGATGACTTCAAAGCTTGGGGTGATAAAAACTGAGAGGAGAGGAGGGAGTTTGGTGGCACAAATTGCAACGTGGTTTTAGGTACTAATACGCACAGCTCCTACAGGAAGGGAGCTCAGTGCCTGAAGTCTGGCTGTATAGTCAGATGCACGCTTTCCGACACAGGTGTGAAAAGGGTGAGTGGATCACGCTAGCTGTTTTCCATACACACCTATTAGTGTCCCCGCACACAGACAGGTCACATTGCTTACAGCCTCATCAGGCACCCAGTAAAGAGCAAGTTGCTGGTTTGCATGGGGACGGGAAGCCCACTGCACAAGGGACACAAGAAGACCTTGGTTCACGCAGCCTAGCCGTGGTGAGGAGGAGCTGCTGTCACTGTCTGCATTAGTCTAGAAAGTACCAGCTCAGGGAGGAGTACAGTTTTGGGAAAGCCTACCAGTGTGTGCAGGGAACAGAGGGAGACTGTTCAGTGTTCAGTGGTGCCTGGGCAATTTCTCAGTGGCAGAATACAGCAATTTTGCCACCAACAGCTGGGCCTTGCCTGGATGGATGTGTTTCCATGGCTGCAAACCACACCGCATATTCCTGGCCTGCACTGCCTAATCCCATCCCTCTGGCCCACAGCATGACACACATGGTGGTAAGAGACTTTGGAAACCTCCAAGGGTAGACATCTCCCATATTTCTGGGTGGCTGCACCACCCTGGGGCAGGTTATTTTTCTTACTGTCAAACCTGAGCTTCCAGAAACAGTTTCTGGCTGTTACTCCTTGTTCTAATGTCTGTCACAACCATCATTTCTGTAAAATCCTTTCAAGAATGAGTAGCTACTCCTAGGTTTGGGCTTCACAGGAGCAGAAAAAGAATAAGGGTAGAGATAACCAGGTACTCCACCGTACACTGGATAAGCCAACACCAAGAGAAACCTGTAGAATTACCAAGTGAGTGCTGAGACTAAGCACAGCAGGAGAAATGCGCAACACCAATATTAAAAAAAAAAAAAAAGAAGTTGAAATTGTGAAATTATCATTAAGGTTATGAAATGTCATTTCTTTATCCTTTTGCAAGATTCAAAGAAAAAAAAAAAGATCACATTTTCCAAATCTTCCAGATAGTACACCTTCAAGAGCATGAATCATTTTCTCCAGCTGTGATTGTTCAGGACTAAATGTACGTGTTCAAGGGACTCCCCAAAAGTTTTCCTTGTTTTCCCCCATCTTCAGGTTTGAAGATTTTGGAGGGGGTTTTGTTTGTTTATTTGCTTGTTATCTTCCTTGTCAGAGGCAGAAAGCAGCTAAATTGCTTTTTCTTCTGATCTCTGATTTTATTTATTTTTGAAGTTGAGGATATTGTAAAAGCTTGCAGAAAGAGAGAGAGAAAAAAGGAAAATCATACCCCAGGATCATCCATCTTGTAACATTCAGCAGGAAGGTGTCAGAAGTTGATAACTTTCAAAAGCAAAATTGAAACAGCAACATTCATTTACATTCCAAACTTTTTTGTCAATTATTTTGTCTCAAACGATCTACCCATTGAAAAGGGTCTTTTCAAAGTAATTCCAGTGTCCAAAGAGCCTACAGCTTCTGGTACTAAACCCAGTTAACTCTGAAGTAGCTACAAAAGTCCTGAATCACTACAAATGGGAAAAAAAGATTGCATTGCCTATTATTAGTGCGTATGTATTGTCAGCAGGAAAGACATTTGCAAGGGTCAGAACCTGTAATAGGCATGTCATGAGCCTGGAAGTCAAAAAACGGGCTGGGTGAAACCTGCTTTGCCCAAAGGGATGGACTGGACTGGCAGAGCCACCCTTGATTCCGTCACTGAGTGATAGAGATCAGACCAAGTGCAGCAGAATCAAATTAATAAATAAGAAGTGTTGTCTTCTGATTATCCCACCTCACAAATAATCTCTGCCAGAATTTCCTGCTTGAGAAGAGAAAGGAAAACCACAAGTGGCATTGTTGGTCAGCTTGCCAGTGGAGTTGGCACTATTTGGGTTGGTAACTACCTCAGAATCAGTGTCTCTGAGGTCTGAGTGCTCCTACAGCTGAGCTCACCAATCACTTGGGTCTAAGGCACCTCAGCACTGCTGTAGCACTGGCCACAGCAGAGAATGCATGCATTAAGGTGCTCAATATTAAGGGCATTTCCTCACTACTAGTGTGGGATGCCCCCATACCCTGGTTTCCAGAAGTAAGGAGCACAGAGATCAGATGTGCCCGTTTGCCTGCAAAGGAAATGAAGCGGACACCACCTGGAAATCTGCCGTATGGACAAAGCTGGGGGAAACAAACTGTGCTGCTGAGGTCAACAGGAGAAACGAGTAGCAGAAACTGCTCAGGCAACTTTGCTGAACTATGGAAATCTTAGAGATTTTGGGGAAAGGGAATTCCTGCACTGAACTGCACCCTTCATCTTAAAACAACAATAAAACTTGCAGACCTTGAGGAAGGATAATGCACTTTCATCACATTTAAAGCTGACTGATTTTTTAAAATTTGAACCACACCACTGATGTTTTGCAGTAACTAAGATCTAATGCAGAATGACAGTGATGTTCAGGTCTGCTTAACTTCTGCGTGACCCATGGTTTTGTCCAAGTCCATCCAGATATCCAGGCTACCTGTTTTTCTTCTCCCATTTCCTGAACTTATTACAGGTGCAGACCAGTGTTCCCATTTTGTGCCATGCTTAGTGAAGAGGGCTTTCCATTAGCAATATGGTTTCCATCACAAATACAACTTGCTCCATGGGTTACAGACTATAGGCTGGAGTTTCCCACTAAGCCACTTCCAAATGATGGATCTCTAGTTTTGACCCCAGCATTATGGAATGCAGGTTTGTGCTATGTTGTTGCTGTTCTTTTCTATGTCTTTTCTGATTTACTTCTTTACAGAAATCACATGAGGTGTATAGGCTTCGTTAGACTCATTGGATAAACAAGCTAACAGTTTTCCATTAATTCAGTTACCTAGTAATACTACAAGCCTTTTCAGCTCCTGAAAAAAACCCAAACCCTAAAGAAATAAACACTAGGACAAATACAGGGAGGCGACATATGGTGTTTTCAACTCCCTGTGCAGAGGGGATTCTCTTATAATTTATGACGGCACTAGGTCCTCAGGCCCTGAGTGCTTTTTGTTTCTTACTAAACCAAAGACTAGGACCTATCACTTTTGAAAGTTCCGCCTGTACTGCCTCAGCTGACTCACAACACAGACTTACCATATAACAAGAAATAAAGGCAGAAACAGGATGCAGAGAGTGGACAACCGACAGTTGATCATCAATTCAAGCCATAATAACTGGAAGGTGTTTGGAAGAGTATTCACCAAGAAGTGGTGTTCCCTTCTTTTCCTTTTACTAGTGCAGGAGGGGGGAGAAAATAGAAAAGAAACTGGAGGGGAGGGAAAGAAAGAAGGAAGGTAAGAGAAATGCTATTTTAATAATAATAATAGTAATAATAATAATATAAAGAAACAAAAAAAGTTTAAAGATATGAAAAAAATTGCATGTAAACCTTTGATTCATGAAGATATTCTTCCTTGAAAATGCTTTAAGGTACTACTAGAAACTCCCTGACAAAGTATACTTTTTGAAAAGAGAGCCAAATGGAGATATTCTTACATGTCCTAAAAGCAACAGATTAAATGAAACTTTTGCAGGGAAGTTATGTGCAGTGCTGTGCTGACAGTTATCATGCATCCAGCTGCACAGCTCCAGATTTGCTCATCAGAAATCCTACAGAATCAATTCTCCACAAACAAGAATCCATCATTGCTGTTACCGAATATCTGGTGACACGGTCAACATGCATATTTGCTGATTTGAATAGGAACAAATCATTCAGTACGTATCTAACATTTGATACATTAATAATATTTCATCCTGCTTTAAGTGGCAAAACAGAAATTGTTTTTTTGCGTTTCTTGAAGGTACTATTAAGCGTAGGTAGAGAGCAGGGGCAGGAGCTTTTCTCTGGGCACAGTATATGTTGCCATCGCCCCACCTCCCCCATGGTACTTATAGGTGGGTTTCCACGAACCTCATACTGGCAGGGCTGGCCCCACAGTCAGGTCCAAGCAGCCCTGTGAGTTGTCACCCATCAGCTGACTTGCAGGGAAGTTCTCCAGTGTATAGCTGCAAGCCTACGGTAAATGCAAACTAACTTACTTTAACCCTGATCTCAAAGAGTTTGGCTACGTGCCTCCACACGCAATGATCAGTTTGAAAATCTGTCCTCCCATCACAGTCTAAACCAGGATCCAACGCCTCTGAGTTCATGTTGAAGGCATGAAGTAGCAGTTATTAAATTTACAGAAGGCTTTTATTTGGCATTTTGTAAAACTGGCCTGAGCTAGAGTGTTTGGCTTTTCAACTTTCCCGTGTTTGCCAGGGTGCTGAATCTAAATACTTGCATCCTTCTAACTTACAAAATTTATGAAGCATTTTTAGAGTCACAAGAATGTTACTAGCCTGTAAACGTCAGTTATTAAAGAATTGTTATTCTCACTCCCTGTCTACTGTGCACAGATATGTACTTACAAAATAAGATTTTCTCTAGTTTACACTGATTGAAAAAGAGCTCACTGAAATCCTGAAGTTTTTTTAGGGACAGAAGTCAGGTCCTTGGCAGGGTTTTATTAATGTCAGGTTCCCCAGGATTCATTAGCTCCCATGGAGGACTAATACTGCACACAGTTTACCTGGGGACTTCTGATCCTAAACCCAAGTGACCTCAGTGGCAGACTGAAGAGCAAAACCAGCAATATCCTTTGGTCACCTGGGAATTGGAGTACCAAAGGTGCCCTTGCTTAATGTGAGAGGAAGGAAAACTATTAATGCTCTTCAGGAGGTAGGCCCAAGATGTGATGGATGTGTGACTGGACAAAGACCTTCTTGATGGTGCATTTTAGAATGTCCAGCCACTACAGTGAGCCAGAAGAGATGTTTATCTTCCTCTTACTTGCTTCTTTTGTCTCTGTCTTGCAGAAGCCTCAGATAATGCAGAGACAAGAGTGCTGTTTCATCAGCCCACCCCCAGAACAGGAACTCAAGTTGCAGAGACTGAGCCATTTGCTCAAGACATCTCAGATGCTCTGAGAGAGCACACATTGAATAAGGAGTTCAAATTCTCCTACCTTCAGCAGGTTGTTCTCTACCTCTCAACTGTGCAACCAAGACCATCTCATATGTAATAGGAGTTCCGCTGGTTGCAAAGTGTGCCCATGGCTTCCTATTCTTTCTCCGTGTACTTCCAAAAAGATCCTAGATCTGTTTCATCTGTACTGTCCTGTTAGGTAGTTGCAGGCACCAGGAGCTTCCCCTCCCCAGCCTGAAGAAGCTCAGCTCCCCCCACCTCTCTTCCAACACTGAGTGCTTCAGCCCTGACCATCTCAATGGCCTCTACTGGACTTGATCCAGTACCTCAGTGTTGGTCCTGTACTAGGCAGTCCAATGCTCAGCACAGCATCCAGATGTGGCCCTGCCAGTGCGCAACTTGTACACCAGGATCCTCACCTCTTCTTCAAAGCTGTTTTCTAATCTGTTAGCTCCACTTTGCTCTGCTTCCTAGTTGCGTTTCAGCTGCAGGACTTGGCACTTGCTTTGATTGAGCTCCCTAGTTTCTTCCAGCCCAATTCCCATCCTGTTCAGGTCCCTCTGAATGGTAGTCCTGTCCTCCAGCATATTATTTGCATCTCCCAGTTGAGTATTGTCATGCTTTAGGGTTGTGGTTTGAGTGCAGAGGACAACTGAGCACCAGCCTTCACTCACCCCTTCCACCACAGCGCTGGGAAGGAGAAAAATGAATCAAAAGGCTCAGGAATCAAGATAAAGATAGGGAGGGGTCGCTCACCCATTAACAGTCACAGGCAAAAGACAAGCTTGTTAGGGGAAGAAGAACAAGAACATCACTTTAATTCAAACACTAACAAAACCAACACTTAACAGACAGAATATCTTACAACAGCTCCTCCCACCCCTCTCTTCTTCCTGGGCTCAGGCTTTGTTCAGATATTTCTACCTTCTCCCCTAGCAGCACAGGGGTAGGGGATGGGGAGGGCAGTCAGTCCCGCTGCTCCTTCCTTCAGTGTATGGGGGAAGCACTCTTGTGCATTCTTCCCCTGCTCCACGTGGCATCCCTCTCATGGGAGACAGCCCTCCACAAGCTCTCTCCACTGTGAGTCCTCCCCACAGGATGCATTCTTCCCGAGATGCTCTGTTGTGGGTCACCCCTGCATGTTGCAGTCCTCCCAGCACTGAACTACAACAGCGGGGGCTTCCTCTTCCCACAGAGTCCCCGGGGTCCTCCACAGGCTGCAGGTGAATCTCTGCTCCTCCAGTGACCTCCATGGGTGACAGGGGGGTGGCCCTGCCATCTCACCATGGGGTACAGGGGGGCTCTCTGCTCTGGCGCACCTCCTCCTTCCTTCCACTGACCTCGGAGTTCACATAGGTGTCCTTCTTATAGCTCGTCCTCAAAGTCCCAACCCTCTTCTTCAGGCTTCCCTTCTTAAATATGCTATCACAGAGGCACAGCCACCATCACTAACTGGCCTGGCCTTGGCCAGAGGCGGGTCCAACCTGGAGCCAGGGTAGCTTTGGGAAGCTTCTCACAGGGGCCAGCGCTGTAGCACCCGCCCCCACTACCAAAAACTCTGCCACTCAAACCCAGTACAAAGGCACGCTCTGCCCCATCATCCAAAGCATCAGTAAGGGTGTTAAATAGTATCAACCCCAATATCGACCTGTCAGGAACATCACTTGTAAGCAACTGCCACTAAATTTCAAGCTGTTGAGCCTGACAAGCTCTCCGAGCCTGATAGTCTGCTCAGGACCACTGCCCATTAACTTGCCTAATGACAGTGCAGAGCAGTCTCATCTGCCATGAATCTGGACCTACATGTAACCCTTCTTATCAGTCACTTCAAAACAAAGAAAATAATTTCAAGATGTACAGTATGAAGAGTTACGTCTCTTTTCTGGGCCCTGCAAGACCAGTTTTCTTGGCAAGAGTCCCATGCTCTACCAGTAACCGAGAACTTCAAACTGTGGGCACGAATGTATTGTGTGTACAATTGTGCATTTACTTCAGCATGCTCTCATGCAAACCTAAAATTAATGGAAAAGAAAAAAGAGGAAAGTAGGAAATGACTATTCAAAAGTTTTGCCCAATTTTGATCTATAAATGGAAACTGTTAAATATAGTACTGCAGGAGACTTTTTTTTTTTTTTTTTTTTTTTTTTTTGAGAAGGTGAGCAGCCCTTCCCTTTAAACAGTCTGAGAAGCTTTGCTGTCAGGCACTAAGGAAGAGAGAATCTTGCTTCCATGTCTCCTTTTTTTATGCACTATCAGGAAAACATAGAGAAGTTGACATTTTTCTGACAAATCCTTAGAGTTAATCTGTTTCATTGTGGTTGCTGGCATTGGAAAAATCGAATCCTCACCTACTCAGTTTTTACTTATGCTACATTAATGTTTTAAGACACTTCAAAATATGCTTGATTCCAAACTGTAAACTGAAAAAAAAAGATGTCGGAAAGAAGGTTACAGATTTGAGCTCCTCTACTGTCAATTCTCCCACCACACCTGTGCCACACTGCTGGTCTGTAAGTTATTGAAAGGGTATCCCAGGGAGACTAAACATGCATCTAAAAAAAACCACAGAGAGATTTCCATCTATTCAGGAAAAAAATAATAATAATCAAGCAGGGAGAAAAATACAAGGAGAGGTGGTCCTTTTACCAAGAAATTCTCAGAAGGTGTAAGGTAAAAATATCGATATATGTTCTAGCACCTTTTCCTTCACCAGGATTCAGCTTTTGTGTTTGTTTCCTAATTCCAGTAGCTGTAATGTGTAATGCTTATTTGAGTCTATTTGACCAGAACTGTAATGCTTTTAATCCAGATGTTGTCTTTCCTGGCTGCTGCAAAGCATTTAGCTGTTATCTATAGCTCAGAAAATGCAGTTTGGACAGCCTAAGGTTGAGCAGTAAGGAAAAGAGCTCATGCTAACTTGAAAGGAAAACCGTCTCATCCAGCAACACACAGATGCTGTCAAAACACAGAATTTTACAATTTTGATCCACTGTTGAATGGTAGATGCAAAAAAATGGTCTGGATAGCTTGTCTAAGGTGGACTTAGCAGCTGGTCCTATAAGCATCCTCAAAAGGCTGTAGATGCTGAGGATGATAAAGAACAACAATTTCCAGTCTGTTTTCCAACGTATATCTGATGAGGGCAGGAGAACAACCCCCCAGTTTGACGCTGCCATCTACCCTTAAATGCCCACTACTGATGTCATATAATGTTTTGTCTGTATCTCTTGGGAGGGACAGCTGGAGGCCTCCAGACCTACCTTGCCTTTGGAGCAGGACTATGGTTAACACTGGATCAAGTCTGTCATGGTTTTGTTTAGCCAAATCTTGAACCTTTCTAAGACTGGACAACGCAGCACCTCACCAATTACTATAGCTTCTCTTACACCCAACGTAATTTTCAAACAAGAGTCAAGGAAACTATAAGTGACTCTGCCCTAAAAAGGCTAAAAATGAGAGAGCCCTAAACAGATAAATCTCTTAGAGATTACAATGCACGTCAGTGTATCCAAGTGAACTCCTCCTTAATTTTTCACAGAATAGCCCAATGAATAAGTAGCGCAAGAGATGGGAAAGCAAAACACTGCTTTTTAACAGACAGTGGAGATTTGTTTACAGACATGTCTTCTTTGTGGGAAGAATTGACACATGATTGTAACTGAATACAGTTACAAATTCTGGAAATCTTCCTGGGGCTTCTTTGAAAAAAAAAATAGTCAAAGAAATGAAGAAATTCTTTAGTGGCAGCTAGACTATTGAAAAGCTGTATTGGAGGAGGGGCAAGGGAAGAAAAGGAGAGAAAAGCTTTGAAGAAAAGCTCAGTATCAGAGATCATTGTTACAAGGAAAGAACACAGAGTCCTAGATGTCTCTCTGTAGTTTCTCGGTGACTCAGACGAAGAGGTTTGGCTGTCGAAAATTGAGCACACCTGTGCAATTATTCTACTAATTTCAAGGCCTGTCTGGTAATTAAATATGCTCTTAGTTTATCAGATTTCACTAGAAATAACATATCCTATGTACCAGAAAGAGGTTAATGCTGTAAAACAGTAATGTCATGACCAAAGGGGATTGCTTCATTAGCTGATTATTTTTCTCAAAAGCAATGGAAAAAATTAGCTGACTGCAGTATGACTATGTCTGTGTTTCCAATAGTTACAAGAAAAAAATATTTGTGGTGAAGATTTCTAAATTAATAGGTTGTTTTTTTTTTTAAATTACGTTTTATTTTATGCAGATAATGTAGACTTTAAGAGCTACAAAATCCCTAAAAACAACTTCCAAAGTAAAGGTATGAGCCCTCCTAACTCCACTGCAGAAGCCATGTGACAGTCAGGTGGAAGAATGCTTTGGGGAGGAGGGATTTTCTAGGGGGACTTTTCCGAGTGCTGAGCAAGATGAGCTCCTCTGCCCAGGGCCACTTAAATCCTAGGAGCACTTCCGTCTGGCATGTTCCTTTGACCGTGCCAGCACCTCCAGAAAGTAGAGTCAGCAGGACACAGAGAATTTCTTGCTGTAGCAATGGTTGCTTTCTGAAAGCTGGATCATGGCACGTGGTTCAGCAATGTCTGTGTTACTCCAGCAGGTTTTATTTGGCTCTGGCAGGTGTTACCATAATGACTGCAATCTGTTCTTGGAGTGAGGAGATGCTTTCCATTAGAAGAATTGCCATTTCCTCCCACTCATGAGGCTGCCTGTGTCGAGTGAGCTGTTAGCGACAGGGCATGGGATGAGGCTGGTTTTCCACATATTAGACACCACCTTTCCCCAACCACTCCATGGATGGGGTTGACATGGTGGGTCCCATCTACTCACACTGAAATGTGCATTTTCCTTAGATTCCCTTCCTAACTCATCTTGGTGGAGAAAGTTAAAAATGAACATGGTTTAATTATTTGCTTTTAAACCAGTACAGTCCCTTAGTCCAGTGCAATCTGTACCTCCTTGTTGAGAGAGCGATAAACATTTGAGAATGGACCGAATAGGTCATATAATGGACAACGAGGTGGCGCGGTAGAGATGGACATGACGATGTTTTTGCAGCAGAATAGCCATCTTTATTGCTCCTCTCATATCTTATATACTTTATCCTTTTATCCATACATCACTCTCATTGGTTACATGGCTGTTTGTCTATTACTTTATTGGCTACTTTTCTTGAAATCCCCCACCATTCGGGTATATGACAAACACGGTATTTTTCTTCTTTCTCCTTATCTTCGGTTCCTTTCTCAGGACACAGCCTCTGACACAGGACACATGTGAAGAAAAAGAAAAGACCTTCTCCAAAGCATTTCGGAACCTTAAATATAAAGGTATAGGGAGAGGGGCATTTAATATAATGCTATCAGGTGAACAAGCTGCAACCATTTTACATCTTCCCTGAAATGCTGCTTTACGCCTGTATTTACAATAAGCACAGTTATTCCAGCCCTTCTGATCACCTGGTTTGCTCCCTTGGAGGTGGCAGCCAGCATGGGCATAGTGGCTGGCCGTTTAGCACATGGCCAATCCTGGACTAGCCCTGGCACAGCTGTCCCCGAGGCTACAGTGGGAAGAGAAGTTTATTGCTGTGGAATAGAAACCAGTTTTGCAGCAGATCTGCTGCTGCCTGTGTAGAGTGAAACAAGAACAGATGGCCCAAAAGCAGGGTTAGCACTCACTGATGAGGACCTGGGAGGCAGAGGGAAAGATCTGTGATCAAGGAGATGAAAACCACTCTGACAGCACAGTCCTGGGCTGGCAGTTGGGAAAAGATTATGGCTGGCCAGCAAAGGAGCAGCACAGAAACAGGATCACCACATGCAAACACAGAGTTGCCCATGGGCAGCCAGGTCTCTGCTGGGCTAAACAAGGTCTGTCTCATGAAGGAAGAATCTCTTGCTAGCCCAAAGGGGACTGAGCCCTCAGAATGGAAAGACAACACCTTGGGCACAGAAGATCTGGAGCCTCTTGATTTGGGTTCCAGGTAGCGGATTACTCCTCCTTGACACCAGGACAAAGGAGAACAGAAAGAAATGTCACTCCTGACAAACACACTGCTTGTTGAGGGATGGTAGGCAGCACATTCAGCAGAGTAGTTGCATTGTCTGTCTAGACATGGCCCTTCCAGGAAGAATTCAGCTCCCCCACTACACATGCTATATGCAACTATGAAAATGTTGTCCATTTTGCAGGGGATAAAAAGATGCATGTTTTTCACTAGTGGCTCAGCAGATGTTCTCTCTCATTCTTGACATTAGCTGACTTCTGTCCACAAATCTGGGTGAGCTATATCCATCCTTCTAGTCACAGGTTGCCAGTCCCTAATCTAAAGCATGTATACAAACTTAATTCATCAGAACTGATCCTGTTCATCCTTCCTCCAACTTGTCCACACTTCCCTCTCTCCCACTTACTCTTCCTCCCAAGTAAGCACAAAATCTTAAGAAAAAACCCCCAACACAACACAACATATAAAACAACAGAGCAACTTAACCAGACCAGATGGCATCCACGAGAAGCTGAAATACAATCACACATCAATTAATGCAATATTCAGCTCTTAGAAACTTTCAACAAATATGTTCAATAAACAAGATCCTATTATACATTCCATATCCTAATTAATTTTCACATTTGTATAAAAACTCTTCCAAGAACAAGAAAAAAATTAAATGAACACTTGATCAAAATGTTTTTTTTCCTCAACTAATTAGAGAATATTCTAGTTTTTCTATTTCAGAAGAATACTTGAAAACCCTTCTGAATTTTTGTAATGAATTTGAAGGAGGGTCGATTTTACCCACAGGTGTGGCTTTTTCTCTGGAAGGAGAGACAGGTCCTAGACACTTCGATGAGCATAAAAATTTATTTTTCTTGGCATTAAATGTGAAGTAAGGAAGCAGAAAGGGAACCTGAATGTAACAGCAAGGTGTCGAGCCAAATGCAGAGAAAAACCAGAGTTTTTCAAATAACTGATTCTCTGACTCAGTAACTGAAATGAGGAGGTGGGAAGACTTCCAGGATGGAATCTAGGCTATTCTGCAAATCAAAGTGACTTTGGCCAGGCTGAATGCAGCCTTTGCACTGGCATTGCTTCCTGCCCCAGCTTCAGTGGCTGGCACCCTGCCATTTGTGTGTAAACAGATGGTCTTAACCTAAGAAAAGATTGTAAAATCACTTGTGAAGTTTTTTTCTCACCCGCAAAATAAATATATGTACATATATATTTACCTGTCCTATGACTGGCTGAAAAGTAGAATCATTATTTTGCTGCTTAAAATAATTTTTGCCATTATCTCTTAGCCGCCTTCTTTAAGGCAACAGAATTCTTGACAAATGTCCCTCCTCCCCATCAAACCTTTTCATTTGAGAAGTGTTCTCCTATTTCTTACTTAAGACAGTGGCACACAAAAGGTCCTTCTGACCATGGTCCTAGGAGAGGGGAAGAGGATTTGTTATCATCACGGAGGTGACCAGTTCAGAGGCATTAGCCCCATCACACCTCCAACAAGTGGGAGCAACCTCCCCATCCCTGCAAGCCAGGTTGGGCATGAGGCCTCCACCCAGGACAGAAACGTGGCATGGCCCTGAGCATCAGGGGATCAGTCCTCCCTCAGAAAAGCTGCTCACAAAGCAGCATCACTCGCTTTTGGGGCTTCTCTCCCCATTAAAAGGCATCACCGGTGGTCCTGCTCAGTGGTTTTTCGTCCCCTGTTCAGCAGGGGACAGCTACAAGGGGCACATCCCTGTACCACAATGACCAAGACATATGCAAGCAGCTACAATGGGGAAGGACTTTTCCAGCTGCGTGTGTTACCCTAGCAGGGACTATGAAGCCAAGGTGGATAAAAACAAATGACTTTGTGTCTGGTTCAAAAGACACCGCCCTGACATGTCCCAGCACAAAACTGGCTCTTTCCCCATCCTGATCACCACTAAGTGTTTATTTTACCTAACCAGTTTAGTACAGTTGGTGACCTTGCTGTGTAAATCAGATACAATACATATCTGTGTGCTTTATGGCTGTGTAAGAGTTTGTAAAATTACATATTTCAGCTTCAATAAAGTCTTCTGTTATAGAAAAATACCAAAATGGAGCTAAGAGATGTAAGGGACAATGGATTCTATTTAACACATCAAAACCACCATAAACTCTCATTTCTAAAGAGAAAGAAAATATAGGTACATTGGTTTAGAGAAAGAATTATCAAATCTGACCTGGCTGTCAGGGAATATAAAAGCAGACAGGTGTGCAATATTTCATGTGAGGGAGACTGGCAAAACTGGGATTGTCATCAATCTCGAAATGCCATGTAAGTCATTAGACAACTGTGTTTCTCTAGGATAATTTAATCTAGGTGCTACTGGGCTCCACTTTAAACAGTGTAGGAAAATGTTGGATTAAGAGCTTTGATATTTTTTTCCCCTCTTTTTATTTTTTCCCTGCCCTGAGTGCCATTTGGATTTACTCTGGTGTTAATGACACTGCAGTCGGGTTATAACACCAGGCCATGCTTGTTGCAGGGTTTTTTCCTCATACATGTGAGAATTCTCCCCAAAACATGCGTTTGGTGAGTTCCTCTCCCTTTCTCAGCTGCTGACAGTCATCTTGTTCAAATTTAGCATCCCTACTTTGCAACAATTTCTCTGACAATGGGGTTGTGGTGTTTTAATCTGTTTTTACCTTTACAAGTAGTTCTGCCTTTGTGTTTCTTGGGACACCTTCTCTGTGAGGCACCAGTTCAAACCACAAGTACACTGGGGCACAACATCTTGAGTAAACTACCAAGGCTTTAATGGCTTCTCCAGAGAAAGACTCTTCTCTAAAATGTAAACTTACCTGAAATAGTTAATAAATAAATAAACAGCAACCCAAATAAACCCAAACCCAAACAAACAAAACCCCACTAACTAAAGAAACACAAGGCAAAAGATCTGAGTGACACTACTTATCTAGCTGTAAACCCAGCTCCCTTGAAGGTGGAAGCTCCTGCCAGCCTCTAAAGGACCAGGATGTAAAATTAACATGCAGTATTTTAGATGGAAATAGGCAGAGTATAGAGTATAACCAGGGGATAATCCAATAGACAGTGAGAGTCCATAGGTAGCAGTGGTCCTCATTGCTGAATCTACAGCGATGGGGACCACAAATCCCTGGGAGATTTGTAATGGCCTATGCAGAGATGCCCTCCTCCCACAAACATTTGGGCTGGAATCTGTATTTAACCCAACCGGTGTTCAAAAAACAGTGGCAGGCAGAGAGCTGGGAGAGCCAAGGGAAATCTCCCCTGGAACCAAGCCTCCAAAGACCCAATGCATTCACTTAGAAGAAGACTAGAAATGGCTATGTTTATTGGCCATGAAATGTCTCCTAAGCATGGGCAAGAGATAAGATGGGTTTTTCCCAGAGGAGATAAAGTCATTGTGGTTTTTTGAGAAGGGGACAGAGAGTAGCATGTGGAGTGTATTCAGTGGCTAGCCCTGGGGCAGCTCAGTGCCCTGGTCCTCAGCCCAGCCATAGCCAAGTACCCCCATGCATTGCATCAAGGTACACATCTGCTGTGTGCAAAGATCGTGAGGAACTGTATGTAAGATAGCACTGTTATTTAATAATGCTGAGGAGTTGCCATGCATTCCCCTGAAAGAAAAGGAGATGGGAAAAGGCCTTGTGGGCAAAACCACAGCAACTGCAGGGAGCAGATCAGACCTGCTGAGGACCCGTGGCCTACATGGAAAGGTACTGCTTTCCTTGCCCATCCCCAGATCCCTGCCAGAGATGGTCCCTCTTTCTGCAAAGCCTGTTCTCCAGATAGGGGGGCAGGGCTTCCTCTCCCAGCCACTGCTGTTAGACCTGTGGCTGCCAGCACAGGGAGTGGAGCTGCCACGGACAGCAAGCACTTCCTCCGATCTTCCTCTTTGCCAGCGCACCATGCATCTGAGGCCGCGCCAGTAGCAACAAGCACATACCTTCAACAGTGGAAAACTCAGCCCTACCGTGTCCTAGTCCTGAGAGACTGCACAGCCCAGGGCCCAGAGTCATTGGTGTCAGGGCTACTTGTGCATTAGCTCCCTTAACTTTCACACACATACATGGCGAATACATGATAGGTTTTAAATGGGATATTTCTGGCAAGACAGTGAAATAATTTCTTTCTCAGGTCAACAGTTCATCTTTGCTTACCATGAAAGCTTTCATGTCAACTGTAGTTTAATTCCAACAAGCTGCAACATACCTAGAGAGCCTATACTGCAGGTGCATAGTGGCAACCAGCAGTAACACAAGCATGTGTAAATTTACCATGCACGTCAGTGAGTGATGAAGACATTTCTGCTCTGGATTGTGCTCAGCTGTGTTGACCAAATTAGACTTACAGTAAGGATTCAGCAGTGCTATAGGTATTTTGGCAGTGCTTGCAGTTAGAATATCAGCTGCGCATAAATCATCTCTCCTCATTTGATTGACATTCCTTTCCCACAGACCAGCAAGACAACCCATGGGAGACTGGAGAGATCCCTGCAACCTATGGCTTCTCCCTTGTTCTCCTCTCTTCTACCTGTAATTCACTGGCTGAGCAAAGTTGCTCTTCATCTCTGCCCCATCCAAGACCTCAGGCATCCACTTTCCCTGCCAGCAGGACCCCAGGGCTGCAAGGGATGGCACAACACAAAACTGGCACTCATTAGGGCACAGAGAGCTCCCAGGTTGATTGCTTTCCAGGCAGAATTTAATCAAGGTTTAGGGTCTCTGAATGTGGAACTAAGGGTCCCAAAGCTAAATGGGACTTGCGATGGCAGCTTGCACAAGTAGGCTGCAGCGAGGACTGGCATTTAGTTGCAGGAAGGTTTTACTTCAGTTCTACTTTTGCCAGCGCCTGGTAATAATTTGGAAAAGCACACTCATCTAGAGCCAGCCAATGCAATCAGAAATACAGGAAAAGCCTGACTGTTTTTCCATGCATGAAACATTAAGAAAATTAAGGCATTTCTCTCCAGTCCAAGTATTGACTGTAATTATGGATAGCAGGCAGCCTTAGCTGGTATAAAATATTGAAATGCTTTTATACTGCTACTGCTATAGTTTACTATTTAAGGACAGGAGAAAGGTTGCCATTTAATGAAGTGCAGGTTACAGAACAAGGGAAAGGATGCCCATTACTACATAATACTGCTGTCCTTTCCATTATTAGCCTGAAAGGTCTTGCCAGATGCATAGAATCAGGTTTAAACTTGCTTTATTATTTCTAGAATGTTAATTTTCCCTGAGCAGTTCACCATCTGGGTAATCTCTGCTTGGAAGAGAGATTTGTATCTGACAAAACTGTATTTAGCATATGTTAGTTTCTCAGAGTTTCAAGTGGCACTCATGGTATGGTCAGGGCAGTCATGGGTCAGGGAAAATAGGTCACCCTGCAAGGGTTTCCTCAAACTCAGGCCTTGTCCCTCAGCTGTTGGCATCAGGCGGTACCTAAGAATTTAACCACTGTCCAAAATCATTCTGCCGTCTCCTAGTTTTGCAGGTGAAAGCTAGCCTTGGAGAGACTGATATATCTGTGACCCTGGACAAGATGGACTGGAAACAGGTGACCAAGGGCACCTGAGGACACCTGAGGACTCTGACACAAAAAGTCTCTGTGGTCCAAACTTCCTAGCTATGAGACGGCACCATTTTATTTCATACCTGTGCATGAGAGGCATGTTGGTGAAGAACATGGGCTGCTTAGAGGCAAATGACGGTAGTCCCATCATAGAGCATAGGCAGGGATTACTGATATTGAGGGCACGTGACATTGACCAGAAGGCTTGTCGAATTCTCCTGCGTGTTACAGGAGGGCATGGGCATGCCCAGGGAAGTTCTGGGCTGAGCAGGTTTACTCAGAAACACCCCCCAAACAACAAAATACCAAAACCAACCCACCAACCAAAAAGAAAGAAACAACCAAATAAAAAAAAAAAACACAAAAACAAAACCCAAAAACCTCCACTAAAAAAATCAGTTACTCGTACTCAGAAGCTAACAACAAACTACGTTTCACTTGTAAAAGGTGTCAAACATGGCAAGACCTTTCAGACCTACCCAGGAAGACACAGTCACGGTGTGTGGCATTTTCCTGAACGTGCCTGAGCAGCAGGTCCCTTAAAAAGATGAAGGGGCATTTTCCCTTCCTCTTCAGACTCAGCGACAGAAGGAGATTGGTGGGCATCTCCTCTGCCTGGGGGAGGGAAGAAGCAAACACCTGTCACTCGAGACCTACATGGGGCAGAGGCAAGAGTAGGCTAGTAGGATACTCCTAGTATCGTAGTAGTAGGCTAACTACAATACACTCCATGTTGCCATAGCTGCCATGTAAAGAAAAGTTACGGTTTTCTGGCCCAGATAGATGGCACCAGATCTCACTGCAGGCACCCCAGACCCAAGGGAACCAAGCCACATGGTCTGCAGCAGGGTCCAGTAAGCACCCAATTTGTTTACTCAGATTACAGCTTCACTACATGGTGCTCCACTGAGTTGGGTAAAATTTTTTTACTTCCTTAGCTGACATCACAACTTTAAATTTTAAAGGAAGGCACCAGTTAAAATTCCTCAGAAGCAGTACCTGCAACTGTACCTTACTAAAATTTTAGATCCAAACTGTTAGAAAAAGTAAAGGTCAGCCTTTAGAATTTAGCACTTTCAAGGCCTATCAACAAAAGCTGCCTAGGCTAAGGTTAAACCTGAATGTAATTAGTTCCAAGTCTTGAAGGAATAAACCTAGATGCTAGAAAAGACTAAGGTAATATTTAATTACAAGATACGTTTGCTGACACTCAGATTAGCTTGAAGAGGTAAGACCTGGCTACAGTTGTGGGTTTTGCTCTACTAATATTATACTAATATTATTACTAATACTAATATTATTACAGAGTCGCATGCAAAAAGGCTGCTATGCTATCCTTTGATTAGTAACATTAAAGAACTGTTCTTACAACACAAGGTCTTGTACTGCAGTAAGTAAAACAGGCAGCTAGCCAAAATGAAGTGGGATTCATCTCATTCATGCGTGCACTTAACATGCAGCAGACATATATCCCAAGGACTATTCAGGGCACTATCTTCCACTGTTTCAACATTTCCACTTACCTTATTCAGGCAACAGTTACCTTCTCAAGTAAAAGGCTCCAAAATCTCTACATCAAAACCTTCCAGCCCAACAACCATTTTTTTTACACAAGCATCCTCTTAGAATGACATCCTAATTGCTCAGTCCATATACATCTCCACACAACCAGTTAACACATCTCAAGTTTTTATTTCCTTGCTATCCAATTTACAGAACCTTAAGGCTAATTTTTTTGTCAGAAGAAAATCGTTGCTATGTCCCTTTGTGCTAAGTCAATTAAAAATTTTTTTTTTAAATTCACAGGTGGTCACAGCTCTCAGGAGTACAGTTTCTTCCTGCTGTTTGAAGTGCCAGATGATCTTTATAAGGACAACAGTCTAGAGTGTGGGGTGGTCTGCAGCACAGTTGATTTAAAAGGGTAAGTTGAAGTAAGTTAAGCTTGTACTGGGAAAGTCATTATAAATAAAGCTCTAGAAGTCTGGTTTCAGCAAAATTCCTGGTTTTAGGGAGAGGGGCTTACAAACAATGGCCTTACAAGAGTTGTCCAGGGAAGTCCTAGATTTCAGCCTGGTAAGAAAATGGCTGAGGGGTATGAAGGTCTGGCTGAGAAGGGCCAGGTCACAGATCTACATGCCTTGTGAACAGTTTTATGACCCATCCCCCTGCCTTTTTCACCAGGACTTTGGAAAAGACCTTTCTCTTTTCTGCTGCTTATGATACTGGTACCTTCCAGGCTTTGAAAATTCCAAGGACCTTTTTTATTATAGAAGTTAGCCAAAGCGTTTGCTGAACCCTTCTTGCAAAGCTCCAGTGACCTGGTGGACCAACACCTCTACACAGATTTCTTGCTAGAGGAAACGCTATGAGCATCTAGAGGAGTAAACCAAGTTGGCTTACAAGTATGTTGGCCCAAAATGGAGGGAGAGAATTATTTCTTGAAGATTATCTTCTGGATGGAAAGCAGTTGCCAGAGTAACGGGGTTTGCCACAGAAAGTGTTAACTTTTGGAGCAACCATCTTTCCTGTGAAGAAGCAGACTTTCTCTAGTTGTCAAGAAAAAAAATCTCCCTCTGATACCAAAAATATTAATAAAATAATTTCCACACTCCATTAGGGATGTAGCCATGGTAAATAATGAGTTCATTTTGTTTTCTCCTGCTGGCAAATTGCCTTTTAAATTTTAATCACTTCTCTAAAGCAGCTGTCAGAGTTATTTTTCTATAATGCATTTATATAGTGTATATTAATTTCACTGCCAGTTTTGATACATATAAAATGACATTGTATTAAAACTATAAATAAAGCACAGTGGCATGCCTGCTGGAATACAAAACACAGCAATGATTTCATCAGTACATCAAAGGAGATCTCAGAGTGCTCTCCTTCCTAGCAAGCATTTCTCCTGAGAAACCAAGGCAGATTTAGTCAGAGCTGAGCACAAGGAAAAAGTTTCTGTGCTGGACTTCAAATGCATCGTGAAACATATTAAACATAATTTTCTACTCTAAAAAGATCTCATGTTGTGCTTTGGGGAATAAAAGACATGTTGGGGTGTAGAAATGTTGAAACCCTGCAGAAAAGATTATGTTTACCCCTCTGCTCCATAATAGATGTTCTCCTGATTTAGTTGCCTTTGTAAAGCACATCCCAAAAGTGACTAGACACTTTTCTGGGTAGTCACCCGTGGGCAAGGCCTCAGGGTAGTCAGGTAGTTACAAGTACTGTCATCACCAGAATTTGGATCCCTGATGTTTTATTTACTATTATAAACCCCGTTTGCAGTGGATAGCGTGAATAAAGAAGCTCACACATGGAGATGGAGACAATTGTTCAAACAAGCTTTCCAAGGGACACCAGTGAGGTCCCACCCATCCCTGACACCCCAAGGGCAGCAGTTCAGCACACAGCTGCTGCCCAGGGACACGGTAGATATTGTAGATACAGACAGGTGGCATCTGGAAGGCAGCGTTTCCATACGGAACAAGGGAGGTCTGCAGAGACATGTGGCTTAATTAAAAGCTGCATCTTTTTCTTAGATTGCTTTTGGCAATTTACCTATGCTAAGGAAGAGACTGCTTAAGAAGAAAAAAAACTTCACCACTTCTACATTGAGAAAAACTGCAAAATCTAGAGATATCTGAGCATCCAACTTCAAAGACAGAAATAGGTTATCTCCACAACTGTGCCAAGGTTAGATGGAATTTGTGAGTCTTGAAACCCCTTTTACAGACGGTAGCTCAGCATGTTTGCCCATCCTGGGTATGGTTTCCTAAACCCTCCATGCTTTGGCTGCCAGCCTTTGCAGGACCGTGTGTAACAAGTGAGTGTGTTTTCTGGCCCAGCAGGAGCTCACCGAGTGAACTCCTGGATTCAATTACACAGGCATGCCTTCCTTATGGACTTCCCAACACAAAGTATTTTTATGATGCAGGACAAACCTTTCTCAGACAGAACTAAAAACCTCACAGGGCTATACAAGAACTGGCAAACATGCTACAGCTGTAATTCCTTCCCCAAGAAAAAAGAAGAACACTCCCATGTCTCAAGGCAGTATTGTAAAACTAAACACACTGCTGTTAAAGAAGATACTGGAAACTCTTGCAATGTACTCAACCAAGTATCTGTGGAAATGTCTCTCCATTCAAGAACAGCTTCTAATAATGATCGTAAACACTTGCATCTAACAGCCATACCTACCCCCTCTAAGAGGCCTCTGCTTATTGCAAATGGTGACAGGCGGGTGTATTTGGGGAGCAAAGGGAAGCCAGGGCAGAGCTCCCAGACAAGCCACGGCCCTGCTGAGAGGGGAAACAGCAGCACATGGAAAACTTCCTTATGGGAGAGGGTGCAAGTGGTGCTTGTTTAAACATAAGAGGACAAGGAAAAGAGATAAAGCAAGAACATAAAGAAGCTCTGAGTGGGAAACGAGTGAAGGCAAAGGAGAAAGCATCTGTACAGCAATTTTCCATAGAATTTCTTCAGCTCCCCAGCATCTGGGAGCCTGGACAGAGTCCTCCATTTCTGACAGCCAACCCAGGATGTCGGTGTAAGAAACTGTCACAGTAATAAAAGCCACATTAAGACAGCTAGTTATTGTCACTCGGACTCCCCAGTTTGGGGTTGCAAGGACCCAGGAAGGTGAAAGCAGTTGGGAAGACAGCCTGTTCACTGCTGAAGGACTCCTGCAACCCCTTGATACAGAGAAATGATTACTTGTTCTGAGATTTATTTACTTATTTACTTATAGAAAACTGCTTAGCAACTTATTTACTTGCTTATAGCAAGCTATAGTACTTTTTTCAATATTGCTAAGAATCCTGCTTGCCCACACTGTTCTGTGGAATTTTACCAAGGACTGCTGTGTTCATCAAAACAAAGCAGTTCACTGTGAAAATCTACCAAGGGCTACAATGTCCAGCAAAATATTATACTTTTGGCCTTGAGGAACAGGTGGCTCTAACTAGTTGGAATCTTAGTGATCAGTAAAGATAGCCATATATGGATGGTAGAAGTTCTATTGGTTCTCTTAGATAAGACAGAAAGTAAATAGTCTGAAAAATACTCTTGTTATTCAAGAAATCTGCCAAGAGAATCTGTGCATGCTCCGGGGAAAAAACAAAGTGAGAAAGACTACGAGCCTTCCTCCCAAAGACGCCCACCAGGAGGCGATGCGCAGGTGCAAAGATGACATCAACTGCTGACACCAGCCTCTCGAACTAACCCAGCCTTACTCATGCATATGTATGTTTGTGTTATGTAGTGCAATGAATATGGATATCCACACTCTATCAGTTTTTGGTAAAATGTGCCGTGGGTGTGCAAGCTCTGTGGAGAGATCCCCCTGCACCTCGGTGCCTGAGTAAACAGACCTCCTGTGTAACTCTGTTCGAGTTGTAGCGTCTTTTTTCCGTGAATCACCCTGAGCAGAAGGATTCTTGCCTACCTCCTGGAGTTTCTGCAGGGCTGCTCCCCAGCCACTTCTCTCCCAATTTAGACTTGTGTCCAGCATTGCTTCATCCCCGGTGCAGAATCCAGCATGTGTTCTTGTTAAATTTCATCCCACTAACCACTGCCCAATGCTCCAATCTATCTAGATCGCTCTGCAAGACATCTTGTCCAGACAGCACCTCCCAAGTTTGGTATCATGAGCAAACTTGCTAATGGTGCATTCAACTTCTGCATCCAAGCCATGGATAAATGTGCTGAACAGGGCTGACCCTAGGATCAAGCCCTGAGGAACACTGCTGGTGACCGGTGCCAGCCAGATGTAGCCCCACTCACTACAACCCTTTGAGCTCTGCCCTTCAGACAGTTCTTCACCCAGCACACCATGTATCTGCTCCTCTCACAGCTGGACAGCTTGTCCATAAGGATGCTGTGGTGGACAGTATCCGAAGCCTTGCTAAAATCCAGAAAAGCTATATCCACCGCCTTCCCTTCATCCACCAGACAAGTGACCTTATCGAAGAAGAATATCAGATTAGTTAGAGAAGACTTTCCCCTTGTGAACTCATGTTGACTGTGCCTGATGACTGCACTGTTCCTTAAATGCCTTTCAATAGCACCCAGTATCATCTTCTGCATTATATTTCCAGGTACTGAGGTTAGACTAACAGTCTGTAGTTTTCTGCATCTGCCCTCATGCCCTTCTTGTAAACTGGAATAACATTTCCTCGTTTCCAGTCATTGAGGACCTTCACAGACCTTCCCTATTCTCCTCTTGGAGAAGACTCCAGGAGTTTGGAAAGGGCCCTCTGTGATCATTTGGACATAACAGAGGGTTGAGTCTTCATCTCAGACAATTTCAGCACAAGTTTTGAAGAGCGAGAGCATGGCCACTTTCAGATCTGGGCCAAGTCAAAGGACCTGGACTGCTTTGTACTGAGGTAAGGCCGTGTTAGGACCAGGCAAAATGAGGTTGCCTGTGGACCTGGCACACCCAGAGTCTACAGCAAAGTTTTGCCACTGACTGGCCAGAGAAAGGCGTGTTGTTCGCAGGCTTAACTCACGCACAAGTGTTTTGCCTCTGCCACAGATATTCTGTTCCGTTGGTTTAATCCCCCCGCCCCCCCAGCTGAAGTGCTGTCAACAGCAATGGATAACAAGTATTTAACATATGCCTATTACTCGATGCTAATCCTTTAAAGTATGCAGGGATCTTTCCCTCCATGAAGAAAGTGAAAGTGAATACACCGAGCTTAATTGAGGCACTGGAAGCTCTGTCTCTACAAGGTCAGATTACATTACATGATTTTAGACTGTCAAATGGATATTTCACTATGCCTGTTGTCCTTTCAATGCAGGAACAAGAACAATTTCAAAAAAACAACCCAACAAAAAAACCCCCCATAGCAACAACACACTCATCCTTCTTAAAGCTATTTTTTCTTTTGGTACCAAAGAACTGCCCAATATGGATCTGAAAGGAAAACGTTTTTTCTTTACTCTAAGCAAACAAGCAGACCTAGAAGTTCTCCCTGCAAAACTCACACTTAAAATTTTTGGATTTTCTGACATATTCATCTCTGGGTTAAAAGAAGCTGAAAAATCATTTGGGAAAATAAAACTCTAGTAATATGGTCTCCCATAGATACATTTGTTTCAATTCCCCCTTTAAATGAAGCTTCTAAGGAGAGAGCTATAGTGTCCAACAGCAGAAGGATCATCTTTATCCAGGTAGCTGGCGAGCTGCCGTGTTTTGCAAAGGAGAATGCTCAGCTTTCATAGTAAACATGAGTAACAGCAGCAGCAGGTGGCAAAATACTGCATCACACCGTCCTAGTTAATACCAGAACTGACACATCAACAGGGTGATAAAAGGCATGCTTTCACATCATTCTGCAGCTGCCCACGATTCTAGGTGGCTCAATATTTTTGCACAAACTGCCAAGAAGCGTGTTAAGCTGGCCTCTACAGCCATGAACTGTGTAATGACCCTAATTAACAATTTCCACCGGTTTGTCTGATGGCGTTTCTCTAAAGCTTTTGCACTCCGCAGCCCATGCTAACCTGGGTAATTTGCATTGCTAGAACATCCATGAGGAGGAGAAAAGAGTTGTATCTAGCTGAGGAAGAATAAAAGACACTTCCCATCTCAATGAAGAAGGGTGGTAAAGTCTTAGGAGCTGAATTTAACCAGGCAAGAGGGAATTCAGAACAACATGGTACTGAACACTAATCAATTCAGAGAAGCAGTCCCAAGCCCAAAGAATTTAAAGCCTTGGCCTATCAGGCTGTAGAGCTGTCGTGCAGATTTCTTTTTATTTGGGGAACCTAAGAAGCAGCAATATTTTGCTGATCAAACAGTACTAGAGCTGATATAGCTATCCTGTAGATGATGCCAAGACTGTTGGCTACCTAAATCATACATCTCAGTTCTCTGAAATGTGTTTAGTACCTGCTTATATGGTATGTTCAGGCTGTAACTACATTCCAACTCCTCTGGCTTCACATATGTATCCTTGTAATGTATAAATGGGTTAAACCAGCTTGCAGACAGCATTTTGATTCATATATTGCACATGATTCAGGCAACCCATGTAACCCTGGAGAAACTTCTGAGCCTCCACTCAAGTCCCTTAACACTCCATTAATACTTGGCACATAGCACAGCACACAGACTCCTGCAAACTGTTCATTTCTTTTTCAGCAAGAGCAAGCAAAAGAATCACCGACCAAAACCAAGTTTTTCCTGTAGCTGCTGTGACTGAGATGTTCACTGGAGCAGTGTGATAGATGGAAGTCACTTAAGTAGTTTTGGAGATGCTTGTGGAAGGGCCTCATGCAAGAACCAGTTGGAATTAATGTGTGTTTTAAATGGACACGAATAGAAATGTGTATGAAATAAGGGACAACATAGAGACCGCTGGTTGGAACAGACTGAAGGTGAAGATGCGCAGCTAGAGAGAAAGGTGTACAGGACAGGTCTATATGGATATTCATCAACAGAGGAACAGACAGAGGAAAAGAGAGAAGCAGTTAAGGGACATGGGAAAGAAGAGAGAGAAATATTCTCCGTACCAGAGGAGCAATGAGAGCGCAGAATGGCAATAGGCAAGGAAATCAAGAAGCAGAGTTCTAAGGGCATCTCAGACAAACAGCAAAGAATTGAGGTACGTGAGAGACATCAGAAGAGAGGGCAGAACGTTGGTTGTGCTCAGACAATGGCAAGGTACTTCACGCAACAGCAGAGATGGCCAGAGGGCTTGGGATTTCTCCCTCCTTTGCAACAGATATACCCTACAAAACATCGCTCGCTTTTTGCATGGCAAGAGGTGCCATCCAAGCTGGCAATGAGGATATGAACATTTAAAGAGACGTCAGCTTCCTTTCCAAGCATCCTTCCTCCAATAGACGAACTAAGGAGGAGAATAACTCAATAGAATTAGCAAGCAGTGTATAACAATAAAGCTAACCCACTGTGCGTAATAAGAACAAAACCTTATTGCTGCATTGCCTCTGTGTGAAACAAGAAAGCTTCCTGCCCAGCTGACAGCACAATCTTTTGAGAAACAGCCCTGCTCAACGCTCTGATTTTTATAATTAACTCCATACTCCTATTTTGAGAATAATACCTCACTCCTAAACACGGCACAAGACAACCTGAATGTAATTCTCCCTTCCAAAGGTGCAGGCTGTTTGGAGGAGTCAGCTTGAGTTCATTGCTTTGATGGAACAGGGTAAATTCAGTTATCCTAAGAAACTATGAAGAACAATCAGGACACCTAACTTTGAGCTGAAAGAGGAAATCATCCAGACTGAGAAGCACACAAGAAAATGTGTCCTACCTAACTCAGCGTGCCTTCCTTTCCCAGCCCACCTCAGGAAAGAAAGAGAGGGGAGGCAGCAATTACAGCTTGGGCTCCAGTACTCCGGCACAAATACCACAATCATTCAGAGCAAGAGGGATGTATTCAGTGTGCAAGCAGCAACTCCACCATAATTGCACCGCTAGTTTTAAGGAGTTTGTCCCCGTGTGTCACTTCCAGATGTTTTGTTTAAAAATCAGTCTAAGCATTATGGGCCTTGTGCAACAATAGTCTTAAGAGCAAGCATAGACTGACGATTAGCTGGGCAGGAAAGCATTTTAGGAGCCCCTGTCAGTACTAATGTACCACGCCCACATGCTCTGGGAACAACAGGCCTCAGTGATTGATGCCTTAGAGAGACACTTAACACCCTTCTCCCCTCAATTTCTAGAAATGACATTTCACTAAATCCCCCAAAGCAAAAGCACCCATGCTGAGAGTGTAAGTAATCAGCAGTGCTTTGGAATTTGAGATTCAAACTGAATGCCTGGGTAACAGAGCCCAAACAAGCGGTTACACTCATCCCCGCCACCTCCCCACAGGACTCAGATGGACAGCTCAGACCTGTTCAAATCATCGGAGAGCATTTATCTCCAACTCCACTTGAAAAGTACTCTTTATGCAGAAGGGTGCATGCCCAAGACCCCAAGAATTGGCAGTTTCCCCCTCCAAACTAGGTTTATTCTAGACCTGGAAGTGATAACCTGAGTGACAGCACTCTACAGACTCATGGGAGGTTAGATGAAGGTACCCCAGACAGATGACAAGCGTCAAACTGACCACTTAGCATCCCTCACTCTTGTACACACATTCCCATGTTGTCAGTAAGTATGTTAGTACCTGTGACTGGGTGTAGCGAATTTTTTCAAAAAGATTAAGAGATGCCTGGCTGGAATAATAGATTGAGTAGAGATGACTGAGAGAAAGGGCTAAACCACCCTTGCAGAGGAGGTCTGAGCTAATTGGGTATGCTGGCTATTACTTTCAGGAGGGGCCCATTGCCTAATCCTGGAGATCTTTTGAAAGCCTCGCCTGCTATAATGAAACAGAGATTACCAGTCTGAGATTTGACAATACCCAGCATACGGCCTAGGTTTTCAAACAGACTTCAGCATGGGCCTGTTCATACTTAATAAAACTTCAACACAAGTGAATCTTTTTGGTAGTTTTCCAGTAATTTCCAGTGTGTCCCATGTCATATATATTCCTCGGCAATACCCATCATAACTGAAATTCCCTTGAACCTCACCATGTGTGTTTTTCATTGCAGAAAGGTACATTTTGTTGGTTTGCCTTACTGGTTACCTGCTACAAAGTTTTGTGGCCCCAAGTTGTACAGCAGCCTCACGATATGCATACTCACACAATAAAAATCTCTTTGACAGAAAATTGAACAGCCGAATAGTAAAATTGTGTTGAGTACAACCAGTGGTCAGTATGGCTGCAGCTCTTTATTTACTCCTTTTATTTCTCAAGGAAGATTTTAGTATTTTGTAGGTTTAATTTTAAAAGATGGCTATCACTGAGGATGCTAACAGCTCTATTTTAATACTGTTCATAAAAGATTAATCTTTCATGAAAATACCAGAAGGAAGATACTAAAAGGGAAGAAACTAATGCTAATTAACACTAAAGATTTTTTACTTGCAAACAAAACTTGAAGAAAAAGTCTTATTTATCCATAAGATTTTTAATTCCAGAACAGACAGAGAGATCATCAAGTTTGACCTTTTCTATAACAAACCACGGGCCATCATCCAACTGTGCCTGTGCTAAAACAAATAACTTGCCAGAAGGAAGGTACCTAGTTGTAATTCAAAGACATCAAGAGCTGAAGGAGTTTTTGGTGGACGCTTTACCCCAACAGTTATTCAGTATGAAAGATGTGTGTTCAGCATCCAATCTGAATTTGCATAGCTTTATTGTTAGTCTTATCTGCCAAACTGAAATGTTGCCATTTCTCTGCTTTTTCTCCCTATAATACATATCCATACAATAAGCAAATTTTAACAGTGTTTGGTCAGAAGGACTTACTCAGCTCTTGATATTTCTTCATGAAACACCTAAGACATCATCAAATCTGAACCCAAATCTTTGTTGATGTGCTCTATATACTCTGAGATGAGGGGCTAAGATTGAAGTTCCTAAAAGCTGTCTGAGAGATGGAAGCACAGGTCTTGTTAAAGCAGGAGAGAAACATCTTATCCCTCCAACATCTCCTAACTTGGAGGACTGACAGACTCTCACAAAAGAGCATCTCTGGATGAGACACCACAGTGTAGCAAGGAGCTGGGTTAGTGCAGGAATGACAACCATGTGCAGTACTTGTTGCCACTTGCACCAACTAAAGGTGCAACTGCATCATCCCCTGAGCCAGCCTCCAGAGCAGGCCACCTCACTCACACCAAAAGGGGTAGGTAACAGCCAGCCACAATTAGCAAGTTACAGATTCAAACAGTTGCAATCAATATTAATCACAGAGCAGCTAGCGGTATCTCTCAGTACATCTTCCGTCACAGATAGTTTGAAACAGTTTCCGGGGTTTTTTAATCCAAATGTCCAACTGTGACTTAAATTTTTAATTCAAAACTTGATCATACTTTAGGTATGAGTCATCCTCCTACTCCACTGTGCCTCAAGGCTGGCAAACTCCTGCTGCATCCCACAACAAAATGCAACAGAAGTGACCAGGGTTTGAGAGCAATGAGGCAGATCCACCACCACGCCTTGTGCCTAACTTTGCATTTCCAGCCACACCCCTCCCAGTTGCTGTGTCACTTTTCCTTCCATATGGCCTCCTAGGCACATCTTCATGCTATCATATGCAGTTCTATGTACCTCTGCCAGCAAACATCTGGGCACCAGATGAATTTCACTGATAGGATTAAAAAAAAACCCCAAAAAAACCAAACAACACCCCCACCCCCCCCAACAATTTAAAAAGGCTGTGGGGTGTGATGATTCTTGGCTTTCCTGACTGGAGAAGCAGCTGGTGAGCCACAGTCTTTGGTGGATCAACCCTGAGTAATCTGCAGGTTCTTAGATCCCCCAGAGCCCAGGCACTGGCCTGTCCTTCCCAAAGTACTACATTGCACCACCTCCGAGTGAGACGCGGAGTCTAAACAGTCTGAGATTGATGGTGCAAGACTTGCGCAAAAACAAAAGGAGGCGTATGGGGCTGCTCGCAAAGACGTAGCAGGTGCTGATAACGTTGCTAGGCGACTCACTCCTAGCTCAAAGAGAAGTCTACCCCGGTCCTTGAAGTTGTGGGCACCAGCAACAGACTATCCAAACACCAGCACAAACTGGCCTGGCAGTCTGGACAGAAGCCAGAGAACAACTGAGGCTGCGCAGAGCGACGGTGAAAAGTTCATCAGCGAGGAAGAAGAGGTACTTCATCTTTACGACCCCTCCCCAGGAAGTTGCGACCCCAGCCGGGAGGTTGAAGAGCTCATGGCGCAGGCGCAAGGGGAGGAGACCCGATTGCCATGAGGAGCGAGGGGGGCGGGGTAGACTCTGTGTATGTCCAGGCGTTCTATGAACATGCACTGTTCTGTAACACATGAGCCGGACGGGAGCTGCAAGGGGTGCGCATGCTGGTGGTGGAGCGATCCCCCATGCGCCCGGCGCTGAATAAACATACCCACTTTGTAACTCCACAGTTATAGAGTGATTTCTCCGCAAATCAACCCCCATGTCACACTGCCACCACCATGTCACAGTGCCACCACAATGTCACAGTGCCACTCCCATTTCACACTGCTACCCCCATTTCATAGTGACACCTCCATGTCACAATGTGGCCCCCATGTCACAATGCTGTACCAGTGTCACAGTGCCATCCACATGTCACAGTGCCACTCCCAAGTCACAGTGCCACCTCCATGTCACAGTGCCATCCACATGTCACAGCACCATGCCCATGTCACAGTGCAGTCCCCATGTAAGAGTGCCACCCCATTGTCACAGTGGCGCCCCCATGGCACACTGTCATCCCCATGTCACAGTGCCACTTCCAAGTCACAGTGCCATCCCCATGTCACAATACAATACCCATGTCACAGTGCCACGCCCAAGTCACAGTGCCACACCCATTTCATAGTGACACCACCATGTCACAGTGCAGTCCACATGTCATAGTGCCACCACAATGTCTCAGTGCCAACCCGATGTCATAGTGACACCCCCATGTTCCAGTGACGCTCCCGTGTCACAGTGCCACCAGAATGTCACAGTGCCACCGCCATGTCCCAGTGCCACATCCAGGTCACAGTAACGCCCCCATGTAACAGTGCCGTCCCCATGTCACAATGCTGTCCCCATGTTACAGTGCCACCACATCTCACAGTGCCATCCCATGTCATTGTGCAACACCACGTCACAGTGCCACCCCAATGTCACAGTGCCACCACCATGTCACAATGCAGCCCTCATGTCGCAGTTCTGTCCTCATGTCACAGTGCCATCCCCGTGTCATTGTATCGTCCCCATGTCACAGTGCAACCCCACTGTCACAATGTCACCCCCATGTAACTGTGCCACCACAATGTCATAGTGCCACACCCATGTGACAGTGCCACGCCCATCTCACAGTGCTGCCCCATTGCCACAGTGCAGGCCCCTTGTCAATATGCCACGTCCATGTCACACTGCCACCCCCATGTCACACTGCTGTCCCTATGTTACAGTGCCACCCCATCTCACAGTGCCACCAGAATGTCACAGTGTCACTGCCATGTCACAGTGCCACATCCAGGTCACAGTAACGCCCCCATGTAACTGTGCCATCCCCATGTCACAGCACCACCCCCATGTCACACTGCCGTCCCCACGTCACACGGCTGTCCCTAAATGCCGTCCCCATGTCACAGTGCCACCCACATGTCATAATGCCACCGCCATGTCACACTGCCGTCCCCATGTCACAGTGCAACTCTAATGACCCAGTGCTGTCCCACTCTCACAATGCCACGCCCATGTCACAGTGCCGCCCCCATGTCACAGTGCTACCCCAGTGCGACAGCACCGTACGCGTGTCACAGTGCCACCAGAATGTCACTGTGCCACCGCCATGTTACAGTGACACCCCCACATCACAGTACCACTCCCATGTCCAACTGCTGTCCCCATGTCACAGTGCAACACCCATGTCACAGTGCCAGCCCTATGTCACCCTGCCGTCCCCATGTCACAGTGCAACTATAATGACCCAGTGCCATCCCCATGTCACAGTGCCATGCCATGTAACAGCGCCATCCCCTGTCACAGTGCCATATCCATGTCCCAGTGCCATCCCTATGTCACAGTGTGACCACAATGTCACAGTGCCACCGCCATGTCACAGTGCCGTCATCATATCACAGTGCCACCCACAAGACACACTGCCCTCCACATGTCACAGTGCCGTCCCCATGTCATGGTGCAACTCTAATGACCCCATGCCTCCCCTATTTCACAGCGCTGCCACCCTGTCACAGTGCCACCCCAATGTCACAGCGCCAAACCAACGTCACAATGCTACTGCCATGTCTCAGTGCCAAAACTGTCACAGTGCCACCCACATGTCACAGTGCCATCTCTATGTCACAGTGCCGTCTCCATGTCACAGTGCCACCCCAATGTCACAGCGCCAAACCAACGTCACAATGCTACTGCCATGTCTCAGTGCTAAAACCATGTCACAGTGCCACCCACATGTCACAGTGCCATCTCTATGTCACAGTACTATCTCCAAGTCACAGTGCCACCCCACTGTCACAGTGCTAAAACCATGTCACAGTGCCACCCACATGTCACAATGCCACCCCATGTCACAATGCTGCCCCCGTGTCACAGTGCTACACCCGTTACACTGCTGTCCCCATGTCACAGTGCTGCCCCAATGTCACAGTGCCACCGCCATGTCACAATGCAGCCCCCATGTCACAGTACCATACCCATGTCACATTTCGACCAGATGTCACAGTGCCACTGCCAAGTTACCGTGCCACCCCCTGGTCACAGTACCGCCCGCATGTCACATGCCACCCCCAGGTCACAGTGCCATGCCCATGTCACAGTGCAGACCCATGTCACAGTGCCAACCCAATGTCACAATGCCACTGCCTTTCACGGTGCAACACCCATGTCACAGTGCCGTACCCAAGTCACAGTGCCATACCCATGTCACAGTGCCACGCCATGTCACTGTGCCGTCCCCATGTCATAGTGCCACCCCCATGTCACAGAACCGTCCCCATGTCAAAGTGCCATCCTCGTGAAACCGTGCCACCCCAATGTCACAGTGCCACCCTAATGTCACAGTGCGACACGCATGTCAGAGTGCCACACCCATGTCACAGTAACGTCCACATGTCACAGTGCCACCCCCATGTCACAGTGCCAATCCAATGTCACAGTGCCATCCCCATGTCACAAAACCACTGCCATGTCACAGTGGCACCCACAGGTCACACTGCTATCCCCATGTCACAGTACCGCCCCCATGACACCGTGCCACCCCACTGTCACAGTGACGTCCACATGCCACACTGCCACACCCATGTCACAGTGACACATCCAGGTCACAGTAACGCCCCCATGTAACTGTGCCATCCCCATGTCACAGCACCACCCCCATGTCACACTGCCCTCCCCATGTCACAGCCACCCCCATGTCACACTGCCCTCCCCATGTCACAGTGCCACCCCCACGCCAAAGTGCCATCCCAATTTCACAGTGCCACCCACATGTCACAATGCCAGCACCATGTCACAGTGCCGTCCCCATGTCATAGGGCCGTCCCCATTTCACAGTGCCACCCCTGTGTCACAGTGCCGACCCGATGTCACAATGCCACGGTCATGTCACAGTGCCACCCCTGTGTCACAGTGCCACCCCCATGGCACAGTGCCCTACCCATGTCACAGTGCCACCGCCGTATCATAGTGACGCCCCCATGCGACAGTGCCGACCAAATGTCACAATGACACCGACATGTCACTGTGCCACCGCCATGTCACAGTGCCTTCCCCATGTCACAGTGACGCCCCCGTGTCACAGTGCTGCCCCCAATTCACAGTGACGCCTCCATGTCACAGTGCCGTCCCCATGTCACAGTGCCGACCCAATGTCACAAAGCCATCGCGATGTCTCAATGCCACCGCCTTGTCACAGTGCCACCCCCAAGTCACACTGCCGTCCCCATGTCACAGTGCGACCCCTGTGTCATAATGCCACCACCATGTCACAGTGCCACCCCACTGTTACAGTGTCGCCCCATGTTACAGTGCACTGCCCATGTCACGCTGCCACCGCCATGTCCCAGTGCCGTCCCCATGTCACAGTGACACCCACATGTCACAGTGCCACCTACATGTCACAGTGCTACTCCCATGTCATAATGCCACCGCCATGTCACAGTGCCAACCCCATGTCACAGTGCCATCGCCTTATCATAGTGGCGCCCCCATGTGACAGTACCGTCCCCATGTCACAGTGCAACTCTAATGACCCAGTGCCGTCCCACTCTCACAATGCCACGCCCATGTCACAGTGCCGCCCCCGTGTCACAGTGCTACTCCAGTGTCACAGCACCGTACCCATGTCACAGTGCCACCAGAAAGTCACTGTGCCACCGACATGTTACAGTGACACCCCCACGTCACAGTACCACTCCCATGTCCCAGTGTGGTCCCCATGTCCCAGTGCCGTCCCCTTGTCACAGTGCCGCCCCCATGTCACAGTGCCGACCCCATGTCACATTTCTGCTCCCATTTCACAGTGCAACTTCCATGTCAGTGTCGCCCCCATGTCACAATGCCGCCCGCATGTCACAGCGCCACTCCTTGTCACTGAGCTATTTTCATGTCACAGTGCCACCCCAACGTCACAGAGCCATCCCCATTTCACAGTGTCACACTAAAGTCACCGTGCCACTCCCATGTCTCAGTGCCACTCCCATGTCACCGTGCCACCCACATGTCACCATGATGCCCCCATGGCACAGTGCCTAGTCCATGTCACAGTGCCACACTCGTGTCACAGTGCCGTCCCCATGTAAGAGTGCTACTCCATGTCATTGTGCCGTCCCCATGTCACTGTGCCACGTCACAATGCCGCCCACATGTCACAGCGCCACTCGCTGTCACTGTTCTATTTTCATGTCACAGTGCCACCCCAATGTCACAGCGCCGAACCAACGTCACAATGCTACTGCCATGTCTCAGTGCCAAAACTGTCACAGTGCCATTTCCACCCCACTGTCACAGTATCGTCCCCATGTCACAGTGCCACCCCATGTCATAGTGCCACCCCCATGTCACAGAACCGTCCCCATGTCAAAGTGCCATCCTCGTGAAACCGTGCCACCCCAATGTCACAGTGCCACCCTAATGTCACAGTGCGACACGCATGTCACAGTGCCACACCCATGTCACAGTAACGTCCACATGTCACAGTGCCACCCCCATGTCACAGTGCCAATCCAATGTCACAGTGCCATCCCCATGTCACAAAACCACTGCCATGTCACAGTGGCACCCACAGGTCACACTGCTATCCCCATGTCACAGTACCGCCCCCATGACACCGTGCCACCCCACTGTCACAGTGACGTCCACATGCCACACTGCCACACCCATGTCACAGTGACACATCCAGGTCACAGTAACGCCCCCATGTAACTGTGCCATCCCCATGTCACAGCACCACCCCCATGTCACACTGCCCTCCCCATGTCACAGCCACCCCCATGTCACACTGCCCTCCCCATGTCACAGTGCCACCCCCACGCCAAAGTGCCATCCCAATTTCACAGTGCCACCCACATGTCACAATGCCAGCACCATGTCACAGTGCCGTCCCCATGTCATAGGGCCGTCCCCATTTCACAGTGCCACCCCTGTGTCACAGTGCCGACCCGATGTCACAATGCCACGGTCATGTCACAGTGCCACCCCTGTGTCACAGTGCCACCCCCATGGCACAGTGCCCTACCCATGTCACAGTGCCACCGCCGTATCATAGTGACGCCCCCATGCGACAGTGCCGACCAAATGTCACAATGACACCGACATGTCACTGTGCCACCGCCATGTCACAGTGCCTTCCCCATGTCACAGTGACGCCCCCGTGTCACAGTGCTGCCCCCAATTCACAGTGACGCCTCCATGTCACAGTGCCGTCCCCATGTCACAGTGCCGACCCAATGTCACAAAGCCATCGCGATGTCTCAATGCCACCGCCTTGTCACAGTGCCACCCCCAAGTCACACTGCCGTCCCCATGTCACAGTGCGACCCCTGTGTCATAATGCCACCACCATGTCACAGTGCCACCCCACTGTTACAGTGTCGCCCCATGTTACAGTGCACTGCCCATGTCACGCTGCCACCGCCATGTCCCAGTGCCGTCCCCATGTCACAGTGACACCCACATGTCACAGTGCCACCTACATGTCACAGTGCTACTCCCATGTCATAATGCCACCGCCATGTCACAGTGCCAACCCCATGTCACAGTGCCATCGCCTTATCATAGTGGCGCCCCCATGTGACAGTACCGTCCCCATGTCACAGTGCAACTCTAATGACCCAGTGCCGTCCCACTCTCACAATGCCACGCCCATGTCACAGTGCCGCCCCCGTGTCACAGTGCTACTCCAGTGTCACAGCACCGTACCCATGTCACAGTGCCACCAGAAAGTCACTGTGCCACCGACATGTTACAGTGACACCCCCACGTCACAGTACCACTCCCATGTCCCAGTGTGGTCCCCATGTCCCAGTGCCGTCCCCTTGTCACAGTGCCGCCCCCATGTCACAGTGCCGACCCCATGTCACATTTCTGCTCCCATTTCACAGTGCAACTTCCATGTCAGTGTCGCCCCCATGTCACAATGCCGCCCGCATGTCACAGCGCCACTCCTTGTCACTGAGCTATTTTCATGTCACAGTGCCACCCCAACGTCACAGAGCCATCCCCATTTCACAGTGTCACACTAAAGTCACCGTGCCACTCCCATGTCTCAGTGCCACTCCCATGTCACCGTGCCACCCACATGTCACCATGATGCCCCCATGGCACAGTGCCTAGTCCATGTCACAGTGCCACACTCGTGTCACAGTGCCGTCCCCATGTAAGAGTGCTACTCCATGTCATTGTGCCGTCCCCATGTCACTGTGCCACGTCACAATGCCGCCCACATGTCACAGCGCCACTCGCTGTCACTGTTCTATTTTCATGTCACAGTGCCACCCCAATGTCACAGCGCCGAACCAACGTCACAATGCTACTGCCATGTCTCAGTGCCAAAACTGTCACAGTGCCATTTCCACCCCACTGTCACAGTATCGTCCCCATGTCACAGTGCCACCCCATGTCACAATGCCACCATGTCACAATGCCACCCCCATGTTACAATGCTGTCCTCGTGTCACAGTGCCACACCCATTATACTGCCGTCCCCATGTCACAGTGCCACCCCATGTCACAATGCCACCGCCATGTCACAGTGCCACCCCCACGTCACACTGCCGTCCCCATGTCACAGTGCAACCCCCGTGTCATAATGCCACCGCCATGTCACAGTGCCACCCCACTGTTACAGTGTCGCCCCATGTTACAGTGCCACCGCCATGTCACAATGCAGCCCCCATGTCACAGTACCATACCCATGTCACATTTCGACCAGATGTCACAGCGCCACTGCCAAGATACAGTGCCACCACCAGGTCACAGTACCGCCCGCATGTCACATGCCACCCCCAGGTCACAGTGCCACCGCCGTATCAAAGTGACGCTGCCATATGATAGAACCGTCCACATGTCACAGTGCCGCCCCCGTGACACACTGCCGTCCCCATGTCACAGTGCCACCACCATGTCACAGTGCCATCCCAATGTCACAGTACCGTACCCATGTCACAGAGCCACCAGAATGTCACGGTGCCACTGCCATATTTCAGTGACACCTCCAAGTCACAGTACCACCCCCATGTCACAGTGCTGTCCCCATGTCAAAGTGCCGGCCCTGTGTCATAGTGCCACCCACATGTCACAATGCAGCCCCCATGTCACAGTTCTGTCCTCATATCAAAGTGCCACCCCCATGGCACAGTACAGTCCCCACGTCACAGTGCAACCCCACTGTCACAGTGACATCCACATGTCACAGAGCCACCCCCATGTCACTGTGCCACCACAATGTCACAATGCCACACCCATATCACAGTGCCGTCCCCATGTCACAGTCCCATCCCCATGTCACACTACCAACCCAATGTGACAATGCAACTGCCAGGTCACAGTGCCACACCCATGTCACAGTGCAACTCGTGCAATAATGTGTCACAGTGCCACCCCATGTCACAATACCACAGTAAAGTCACCATTTCGCCCACATGTCACCGTGCCACCCTCATGTCACACTGCTGTCCCCATGACACAGTGCCGTCCCCATGACACAGTACAGACCCCATGTCACAGTGCCACCGCAATGTCACAGTTCAGTACCCATGTCACAGTGCCGTCCCCATTACACAGTGCCGTTCCTATGAAACAGCGCCACCCCATGTCACTGTGCCATCCACATGTCACAGTGCCACCCACGTGTCACAGTGCAGTCCTAATGTCACAATGCCACCGCCATGTCACACTGACCTCCCCATGTCACAGTGCCATCCCCATGTCACAGTGCCATGCCCATATCATAATGCCACCACCATGTCACAGTTCCACCCCTCTGTCACAGTGTCATCCCCATGTCACAGTGAAACCACAATGTCCCAGTGCCGTCCCCATGGCACAGTGCAACCACAATGTCACAGTGCCACTGCCATGTCACAGTACCGTCCCCATGGCACAGTGCCTTCCCGTGACACAGTGCCATCCCCTTGTCACAATGCCACTTCCATGTCACGGTGGCACCCTCATGTTACTGTGCCATCCCGATGTCACAGTGCCACCGCCGTATCAAAGTGACGCTGCCATATGATAGTACCGTCCACATGTCACAGTGCCGCCCCCGTGACACACTGCCGTCCCCATGTCAGAGTGCCACCCCCATGTCACAGTGCCGACCCCATGTCACAGTGCCGACCCCATGTCACAGATACACCGCCACATAATAGTGACGCTCGCCTGTCACAGATCCAACCCCATGTCACAGTGTCACACTGAAGACACAGTGCCACACCCATGTCACGGTACCATTCCCATGTCACAGCGCCACCCCCTTTCACAGTGACGTCCACATGTCACAGTGCCACCACAATGTCACAGTGGCACCACCATGTCACAGTGCCAACACCAGGTCAGTGTACCGTCCCCATATCCCAGTGCCACACCCGTGTCACAGTGCCACACCCATGTCACTGTGCCATTCCCATGTCACACTATGTGACATGAGTATGGTACTGTGACATGGGGGCTGCATTGTGACATGGCGGTGGCACTGTGACATTGGGGCGGCACTGTGACATGGGGACAGCAGTGTAACGGGTGTAGCACTGTGACACGGGGGCAGTATTGTAACATGGGGTGGCATTGTGACATGTGGGTGGCACTGTGACATGTGGACATTACTGTGACAGTGGGGTGGCACTGTGACATGGAGACGGCACTGTGACATAGAGATGGCACTGTGACATGTGGCTGGCACTGTGACAGTTTTGGCACTGAGACATGGCAGTAGCATTGTGACGTTGGTTTGGCGCTGTGACATTGGGGTGGCACTGTGACATGAAAATAGAACAGTGACAGCGAGTGGCACTGTGACATGTGGGCGGCATTGTGACGTGGCACAGTGACATGGGGACGGCACAATGACATGGAGTAGCACTCTTACATGGGGACGGCACTGTGACATGAGTGTGGCACTGTGACATGGACTAGGCACTGTGCCATGGGGGCATCATGGTGACATGTGGGTGGCACGGTGACATGGGAGTGGCACTGAGACATGGGAGTGGCACGGTGACTTTAGTGTGACACTGTGAAATGGGGATGGCTCTGTGACGTTGGGGTGGCACTGTGACATGAAAATAGCTCAGTGACAAGGAGTGGCGCTGTGACATGCGGGCGGCATTGTGACATGGGGGTGACACTGTGACATGGACGTGGCACTGTGAAATGGGAGCAGAAATGTGACATGGGGGTGACACTGAGATATGGGGTCGGCACTGTGATATGGGGAGGCCACTGTTACATGGGTGTGGCACTGGGACATGGGGACGACACTGGGACATGGGGGTGTCACTCACTGTGACATGGGGACGGCGCTGTGACATAGGAGGGACAGCAGTGTGACATTGGGGTGGCAGTTTGGCATGGGGGTGTCAGTGTGACATGGGGATGCAATATTGACAAGGGGCCTGCACTGTGACAATGGTGTGGCACTTTCAAATGGAGGTGGCTCTGTGACATGTGTGTGGCACTGTGACCTGGCAGTGGCATTGTCACATTGGTTTGGTAGTGTGTGGCACAGTGACATGGGTGTGGCACTGGGATATGGGGACGGTACACTGACCTGGTGTTGGCACTGTGACACGGTGGTGCCACTGTGACATTCTGGTGCCACTGTGACATGTGGACGTCACTGTGAAAGGGGGTGGCACTGTGACATGGGAATGGTACCGTGACATGGGTGTGGCACTGTGACTTCAGTGTGACACTGTGACATGGGGTTGGATCTGTGACAGGCGAGCGTCACTATTATGTGGCGGTGTATCTGTGACATGTGGTTGGCACTGTGACATGGGGATGGCACTGTGATATGGGGACGGCACTGTGACATGGTGGTGGCACTCTGACATGGGGACGGCAGTGTGTCACGGGGGCGGCACTGTGACATGTGGACGGTACTATCATATGGCAGCGTCACTTTGATACGGCGGTGGCACTGTGACATCGGGATGGCACAGTAACATGAGGGTGCCACCGTGACATGGAAGTGGCATTGTGACAAGGGGATGGCACTGTGTCACGGGAAGGCACTGTGCCATGGGGACGGCACTGTGACATGGCAGTGGCACTGTGACATGGGGGTGGCACTGTGACATGGGGACGGTACTGTGACATGGTGGTGGCACTCTGACATGGGGACGGCAGTGTGTCACCGGGGCAGCACTGTGACATGGGGACGGTACACTGTGACATGGGGACGGTACACTGCTATCCCCATGTCACAGTACCGCCCCCATGACACCGTGCCACACCACTGTCACAGTGACGTCCACATGCCACACTGCCACACCCATGTCACAGTGACACATCCAGGTCACAGTAACGCCCCCATGTAACAGGGCAGTCCCCATGTCACAGCACCACACTCATGTCACACTGCCCTCCCCATGTCACAGTGCCACCCCCACGCCAAAGTGCCATCCCAATTTCACAGTGCCACCCACATGTCACAATGCCAGCACCATGTCACTGTGCCGTCCCCATGTCATAGGGCCGTCCCCATTTCACAGTGCCACCCCTGTGTCACAGTGCCGACCCGATGTCACAATGCCACAGTCATGTCACAGTGCCACCCCTGTGTCACAATGCCACCCCCATGGCACAGTGCCGTACCCCACCCCCATGTCACAGTGCCACCGCCGTATCATAGTGACGCCCCCATGCGACAGTGCCGCCCCCATGAAACAGTGCCGACCAAATGTCACAATGACACCGACATGTCACTGTGCCACCGCCATGTCACAGTGCCTTCCCCATGTCACAGTGACGCCCCCGTGTCACAGTGCTGCCCCCAATTCACAGTGACGCCTCCATGTCACAGTGCCGTCCCCATGTCACAGTGCCGACCAAATGTCACAAAGCCATCGCCATGTCTCAATGCCACCGCCTTGTCACAGTGCCACCCCCAAGTCACACTGCCGTCCCCATGTCACAGTGCGACCCCTGTGTCATGCTGCCACCACCATGCCAGTGCCGTCCCCATGTCACAGTGACACCCACATGTCACAGTTGCCACGAACATGTCACAGTGCCAAGCCAAAGTCAAAGTGCCACCCCCATGTCACAGTGCAGTCCCCCTGTCATAGTGCCACCACAATGTCACAGTGCCACTCCTATTTCACACTGCTACCCCCATTTCATAGTGACACCTCCATGTCACAATGTTGCCCCCATGTCACATTGCTGTACCAATGTCACAGTGGCACCACCATGTCACAGTGCCAACACCAGCTCAGTGCACCGTCCCCATATCCCAGTGCCACACCCATGTCACTGTGCCACACCCATGTCACTGTGCCATTCCCATGTCACACTAGCAAACCAATGTGACAATGCCACCGCCAGGTCACAGTGCCACACACATGTCACAGAGTCACCTCCATCTGAAAGTGCCACACCATTGTCACAGTGCAGGCCCCTTGTCAATATTGCATCCCCATGTCACACTGCCACCCCCATGCCAAACTGCCACCCCAATGTCACACTGCTGTCCCTCCTATGTCACAGCGCCGTCCCCATGTCACAGTGAGTGCCACACCCATGTCACAGTGCAGTCCCCATGTCATAGTGACACCCCCATGTCCCAGTGTCGCTCCCATGTCACAGTGCCACCCCTATGTCAGTGCCGCTCACATGTCACCGTGCCACCCCCATATCACACTGCCACCAACATGTTACAATGCCAAACCAATGTCACAATGCAGCCCCCATGTCACAGTGAAGCCCCCATGTCAAAGTGTCACCCCCATGTCACAGTGCCGTCCCCATGTTACCCTGAAGCCCCATGTCACAATGCCACCCTCATGTTACAGAGCCACCACCATGTCACACTGCCATCCCCATGTCACAGAGCCATCCCCATTTCACAGTGTCACACTAAAGTCACGGTGCAGCCTCCATGTCACAGTGCCACCCACATGTCACATTGCCGCACCCATGTCACAGTGCCGTTCCCATGGCAAAGTGATGCCACCATGTCACAGTGCCACGAACATGTGACATGGGGACTGCACTATTAGGTGGGGACAGCACTGTGACATGGGGATGGCACTGTGACATGGGGACGGCACCAGGTCATTAGAATTCCACTGTGACATGGGGAAAGCAGTGTGACACGCTGGTGGACTGTGACATGGAGGCAGCACAATTACATAGGGATATCACTGTGACATGGGCGCGGCATTGTGACATGGGGGTGGCTCTGGGACATGTGGATGTCTCTGTGACATGGGGGTGGCACTGTGACATGGGGGCTGCATTGTGACATTGGGGTGGCACTTTGAAATTGAGGTGGCACTGTGACACGTGGATGGGGCCGGCACCTTGTCATGGGGGTGGCACTCTGACATGGGGACGGCAGTGTGTCACGGGGCCGTCACTGTGACATGTGGACGGTACTATCACATGGCAGCGTCACTATGATACGGCGGTGGCACTGTGACATGGAGACGCCACTGTAACATGAGGGTTCCACTGTGACATGTGACATGGCAGTGGCATTGTGACATGGGGATGGCACTGTGTCACGGGAAGGCACTGTGCCATGGGGACGGTACTGTGACATGGCAGTGGCACTGTGACATTGTGGTTGCACTGTGACATGGGATGGCACTGTGACATGGGAGTGGCACTGTGAGACATTGTGGTGGCACTGTGACATGGAATGGCACTGTGTCATGGTGGTGGCACTATGCCATGAGGACTGCGTTGTGACATGGGGACGGCACTGTGACATGGGGCGGCACGGTGAGATGGAGACGGCACCATGAGTTTAGTGTGGCACAGTGACATGGGGATGGCTCTGTGACATTGAGGTGGCATTGTGACAGGAAAATAGAACAGTGACAAGCAGTGGCACTGTGACATTGTAGTGACACCAATGTTGCCCCCATGTCACATTGCTGTACCAATGTCACAGTGCCGCCACCATGTCACAGTGCCACCACAATAGCACTGTGAAATAGGAGTGGCACTGTGACATTGTGGTGGCACTATGACAGGGGGACTGCACTGTGACATGGGGGTGGCACTGTGACTTCGGCTTGGCACTGTGACATGTTCGTGGCACTGTGACATGGTGGCATCACTTTGCCATGGGGACGGCACTGTGACATGGGGACGGCACTGTGACATGGGTGCGGCAATGTGACATGTGGGTGGCACTGTGACATGTGGGTGTCACTGTGACATGGCAGTGGTTTTGTGACATGGGGATGGCACTGTGACATTGGATTGGCACTGTGACATGGGGGAGGCACTGTGACATGTGGACGTTACTGTGACATGGGTGTGGCACTGTGACATGCGTGTCGCACTGTGACATTAGGGTGGCACTGTGACATTAGGGTGGCACTGTGACATTGGGGTGGCACGGTTTCACGAGGATGGCACTTTGACATGGGGACGGTTCTGTGACATGGGGGTGGCACTGTGACTTGGGTACGGCACTGTGACATGGGTGTTGCACCGTGAAAGGCAGTGGCATTGTGACATTGGGTTGGCACAGTGACATGGGTCTGCACTGTGACATGGGCATGGCACTGTGACCTGGGGGTGGCATGTGACATGCGGGCGGTACTGTGACCAGGGGGTGGCACGGTAACTTGGCAGTGGCACTGTGAGGCACTGTGACATCTGGTCGAAATGTGACATGGGTATGGTACTGTGACATGGGGGCTGCATTGTGACATGGTGGTGACACTGTGACATTGGGGCGGCACTGTGACATGGGGACAGCAGTGTAACGGGTGTAGCACTGTGACACGGGGGCAGCATTGTAACATGGGGTGGCATTGTGACATGTGGGTGGCACTGTGGCATGTGGACATTACTGTGAAAGTGGGGTGGCACTGTGACATGGAGACGGTACTGTGACATAGGCACTGTGACATGGAGAAGGTACTGTGACATAGAGATGGCACTGTGACATGTAGGTGGCACTGTGACATGGTTTTAGCACTGAGACATGGCAGTAGCATTGTGACGTTGGTTTGGCGCTGTGACATTAGGGTGGCACTGAAAATAGAACAGTGACAGCGAGTGGCACTGTGACATGTGGGCGGCATTGTGACGTGGCACAGTGACATGGGGACGGCACAATGACATGGAGTAGCACTCTTACATGGGGACGGCACTGGGACATGAGTGTGGCACTGTGACATGGACTAGGCACTGTGCCATGGGGGCATCATGGTGACGTGTGGGTGGCACGGTGACATGGGAGTGGCACTGAGACATGGGAGTGGCACGGTGACTTTAGTGTGACACTGTGAAATGGGGATGGCTCTGTGACGTTGGGGTGGCACTGTGACATGAAAATAGCTCAGTGACAAGGAGTGGCGCTGTGACATGCGGGCGGCATTGTGACATGGGGGTGACACTGTGACATGGAAGTGGCACTGTGAAATGGGAGCAGAAATGTGACATGGGGGTGACACTGAGATATGGGGTCAGCACTGTGACATGGGGACAGCCTTGTGACATGGGGGCGGCACCGTGACAAGGGGACGGCACTGGGACATGGGGACAACACTGGGACATGGGAGTGGTACTGTGACGTGGGGGTGTCACTGTAACATGTCGGTGGCACAGTGACTTTCTGGTGGCACTGTGACATGGGTACGGTGCTGTGACACTGGAGTAGCACTGTGACACGGGGGCGGCACTGTGACATGGGCGTGGCATTGTGAGAGTGGGACGGCACTGGGTCATTAGAATTGCACCGTGACATGGGGACGGTACTGTCACATGGGGGCGCCACTATGATACGGCGATGGCACTGTGACATGGGGTTGGCACTGTGACATGGCGGTGGCATTATGACATGGGAGTAGCACTGTGACATGCACCCATGTCACAGTGCCACACCCATGTCACAGTGCCAACCCACTGTCAGGGTGACATCCACATGTCACAGTGCCACACACATGTCACAGAGTCACCTCCATCTGAAAGTGCCACACCATTGTCACAGTGCAGGCCCCTTGTCAATATTGCATCCCCATGTCACATTGCCACCCCCATGCCAAACTGCCACCCCAATGTCACACTGCTGTCCCTCCTATGTCACAGCGCTGTCCCCATGTCACAGTGAGTGCCACACCCATGTCACAGTGGCCTCCCCATGTCACAGTGCAGTCCCCATGTCATAGTGACACCCCCATGTCCCAGTGTCGCTCCCATGTCACAGTGCCACCCCTATGTCATAGTGCCGCTCACATGTCACCGTGCCACCCCCATGTCACAGTGCCACCAACACGTTACAATGCCAAACCAATGTCACAATGCAGCCCCCATGTCACAGTGAAGCCCCCATGTCAAAGTGTCACCCCCATGTCACAGTGCCGTCCCCATGTTACCCTGAAGCCCCATGTCACAATGCCACCCTCATGTTACAGAGCCACCACCATGTCACACTGCCATCCCCATGTCACAGAGCCATTCTCATTTCACAGTGTCACACTAAAGTCAGGGTGAGCCTCCATGTCACAGTGCCACCCACATGTCACATTGCCGCACCCATGTCACATTGCCGCACCCATGTCACAGTGCCGTCCCCATGGCAAATTGATGCCAACATATCACAGTGCCACGAACATGTGACATGGGGACTGCACTATTAGGTGGGGACAGCACTGTGACATGGGGATGGCACTGTGACATGGGGACGGCACCAGGTCATTAGAATTCCACTGTGACATGGGAAAAGCAGTGTGACACGCTGGTGGACTGTGACATGGAGGCAGCACTGTTACATGGGGATATCACTGTGACATGGGCGCGGCATTGTGACATGGGGGTGGCTCTGGGACATGTGGATGGCTCTGTGACATGGGGGTGGCACTGTGACATGGGGGCTGCATTGTGACATTGGGGTGGCACTTTGAAATTGAGGTGGCACTGTGACATGAAATTGAGGTGGCACTGTGACACGTGGATGGGGCCGGCACCTTGTCATGGGGGTGGCACTCTGACATGGTGACAGCAGTGTGTCACGGGGCCGTCACTGTGACATGTGGACGGTACTATCACATGTCAGCGTCACTATGATACGGCGGTGGTACTGTGACATGGAGACGCCACTGTAACATGAGGGTTTCACTGTGACATGTGACATGGCAGTGGCATTGTGACATGGGGATGGCACTGTGTCACGGGAAGGCACTGTGCCATGGGGACGGTACTGTGACATGGCAGTGGCACTGTGACATTGTGGTTGCACTGTGACATGGGATGGCACTGTGACATGGGAGTGGCACTGTGAGACATTGTGGTGGCACTGTGACATGGAATGGCACTGTGACATGGTGGTGGCACTATGCCATGAGGACTGCGTTGTGACATGGGGACGGCACTGTGACATGGGGCGGCACGGTGAGATGGAGACGGCACCATGAGTTTAGTGTGGCACAGTGACATGGGGATGGCTCTGTGACATTGAGGTGGCATTGTGACAGGACAATAAAACAGTGACAAGCAGTGGCACTGTGACATGGGGATGACAGTGTGACATGGGGGCGGCACTGTGACATGGGGGCAGCACTGTGACATGGGGACGGCACTGTGACATGGTGGCGGCACTGTGACATTGGTACAGCAATGTGACATGGGGGCAACATTGGTGTCACTATGAAATGGGGGTAGCAGTGTGAAATAGGAGTGGCACTGTGACATTGTGGTGGCACTATTACAGGGGGACTGCACTGTGACATGGGGGTGGCACTGTGACTTCGGCTTGGCACTGTGACATGTTCGTGGCACTGTGACATGGTGGAATCACTTTGCCATGGGGACGGCACTGTGACATGCGGACGGCACTGTGACATGGGTGCGGCAATGTGACATGTGGGTGGCACTGTGACATGGAGGCTGCACCGTGACTTTAGTGTGACACTGTGAAATGGGGATGGCTCTGTGACATGGGGATGGCAGTGTGACATGGTGGTGGCTCTGTAACATGAGGGTGGCATTGTGACATGGGGCTTCAGGGTAACATGGGGACGGCACTGTGACATGGGGGTGACACTTTGACATGGGGGCTTCACTGTGAAGCTGCACTATGACATAGGGGTGGCACTGTGACATGGGGAGACCACTGTGACATGGGTGTGGCACTCACTGTGACATGGGGACGGCGCTGTGACATAGGAGGGACAGCAGTGTGACATTGGGGTGGCAGTTTGGCATGGGGGTGGCAGTGTGACATGGGGATGCAATATTGACAAGGGGCCTGCACTGTGACAATGGTGTGGCACTTTCAGATGGAGGTGACTCTGTGACATGTGTGTGGCACTGTGACCTGGCGGTGGCATTGTCACATTGGTTTGCTAGTGTGACATGGGAATGGCACAGTGACATGGGTGTGGCACTGTTGCATGGGTGTGGCACTGGGATATGGGGACGGTACACTGACCTGGTGTTGGCACTGTGACATGGTGGTGCCACTGTGACATTCTGGTGGCACTGTGACATGTGGACGTCACTGTGAAAGGGGGTGGCGCTGTGACATGGGAATGGTACTGTGACATGGGTGTGGCACTGTGACTTCAGTGTGACACTGTGACATGGGGTTGGATCTGTGACAGGCGAGCGTCACTATTATGTGGCGGTGTATCTGTGACATGGGGTCGGCACTGTGACATGGGGTCGGCACTGTGACATGGTGGTGGCACTCTGACATGGGGACGGCAGTGTGTCACGGGGGCGGCACTGTGACATGTGGACGGTACTATCATATGGCAGCGTCACTTTGATACGGCGGTGGCACTGTGACATCGGGATGGCACAGTAACATGAGGGTGCCACCGTGACATGGAAGTGGCATTGTGACAAGGGGATGGCACTGTGTCACGGGAAGGCACTGTGCCATGGGGACGGTACTGTGACATGGCAGTGGCACTGTGACATTGTGGTTGCACTGTGCCATGGGGATGGCACTGGGACATTGTGGTTTCACTGTGACATGGGGATGACACTGTGACAGAGGGGTGGCACTGTGACATGGTGGTGGCATTATGATATGGGCGTGGCACTGTGACATGGGGATGGCACTGTGACATGGGGAGGTCAGTGTGACATGGCGGTGGCATTGTGACATTAGGACTGCACTGTGACACGTGGGTGGCACTGTGACATGTGGATGGCACAGTGACATGGGGTGGCGCTGTTTCATAGGAACGGCACTGTGTAATGGGGACGGCACTGTGACATGGGTACTGAACTGTGACATTGCGGTGGCACTGTGACATGGGGTCTGTACTGTGTCATGGGGACGGCACTGTGTCATGGGGACAGCAGTGTGACATGAGGGTGGCACGGTGACATGTGGGCGAAATGGTGACTTTACTGTGGTATTGTGACATGGGGTGGCACTGTGACACATTATTGCACGAGTTGCACTGTGACATGGGTGTGGCACTGTGACCTGGCGGTTGCATTGTCACATTGGGTTGGTAGTGTGACATGGGGATGGGACTGTGACATGGGGACGGCACTGTGATATGGGTGTGGCATTGTGACATTGTGGTGGCACAGTGACATGGGGGTGGCTCTGTGACATGTGGATGTCACTGTGACAGTGGGGTTGCACTGTGACATGGGGACTGTACTGTGCCATGGGGGTGGCACTTTGATATGAGGAAAGAACTGTGACATGGGGGCTGCATTGTGACATGTGGGTGGCACTGTGACACAGGGCCGGCACCTTGACATGGGGACAGCACTGTGACATGGGGGTGGTACTGTGACTTGGAGGTGTCACTGAAATATGGCAGTGGCACCGTGACATTCTGGTGGCACTGTGACATGGGTACGGTACTGTGACATTGGGATGGCACTGTGACATGGTGGTGGCACTGTGACATGGGGACGGCAGTGTGTCACCGGGGCAGCACTGTGACATGGGGACGGTACTATCATATGGCAGCGTCACTTCGATACGGCGGTGGCACTGTGACCTGGGGGTGGCATGTGACATGCGGGTGGTACTGTGACCTGGTGGTGGCACTGTATCTTGGCAGTGGCACTGTGACATCTGGTCGAAATGTGACATGGGTATGGTACTGTGACATGGGGGCTGCATTGTGACATGGCGGTGGCACTGTGACATTGGGGCGGCACTGTGACATGGGGACGGCACTGGGACATGGCGGTGGCAGCATGACATGGGCATGGGCAGTGCACTGTAACATGGGGCGACACTGTAACAGTGGGGTGGCACTGTGACATGGTGGTGGCATTATGACACTGGGGTCGCACTGTGACATGGGGACGGCAGTGTGACTTGGGGGTGGCACTGTGACATGGCGATGGCATTGTGACATGGGGTGGCACTGTGACATGGGGACGGCAATATAATGGGTGTGGCACTGTGACACGAGGACAGCATTGTAACATGGGGGTGGCATTGTGACATGTGGGTGGCACTGTGACATGTGGACGATACTGTGACAGTGGGGTGGAGATGGCACTGTGACAGTTTTGGCACTGAGACATGGCAGTAGCATTGTGACGTTGGTTTGGCGCTGTGACATTGGGGTGGCACTGTGACATGGTGGCAGCGCTGTGAAATGGGGGAGGCATGGGGTCATTAGAGTTGCACCATGACATGGGGACGGCACTGTGACATGGGGAGGGCAGTGTGTCTTGTGGGTGGCACTGTGATATGATGACGTCACTGTGACATGGCGGTGGCACTGTGACATTGTGGTCACACTGTGACATAGGGATGGCACTGGGACATGGATATGGCACTGTGACATGGGATGGCGCTGTTACATGGCATGGCACTGTGACATGGGGACGGCACTGGGTCATTATAGTTGCACTGTGACATGGGGACGGCAGGGTGACATAGGGCTGGCACTGTGACATGGGTGTTGCACTGTGACATGGGGACAGTAGTTGGACATGGGAGTGGTACTGTGACGTGGGGGTGTCACTGTAACATGTCGGTGGCACGTGACTTTCTGGTGGCACTGTGACATGGGTACGGTGCTGTGACACTGGAGTAGCACTGTGACACGGGGGCGGCACTGTGACATGGGCGTGGCATTGTGAGAGTGGGACGGCACTGGGTCATTAGAGTTGCACTGTGACATGGGGACGGTACTGTCACATGGGGGCGCCACTATGATACGGCGATGGCACTGTGACGTGGGGTTGGCACTGTGACATGGCGGTGGCATTATGACATGGGAGTAGCACTGTGACATGCACCCATATCACAGTGCCACACCCATGTCACAGTGCCAACCCACTGTCAGGAGTGCCACACCCATGTCACAGTGCCACACCCATGTCACAGTGCCACCACAATGACACAGTACAGTCCCCATGTCACTGCCACAACCATGTAACAGTGCCGTCCCAATGTCATAGTGCCATCCACATGTCACAGTTCCGTCACCATGTCACAGTGCCACCACCAAGTCACAATGCAGCCCTAATGTCACAGTGCCGTCACATGTCACAGAGCCACACCCATGTCACTGTGCCATTCCCATGTCACACTACCAAACCAATGTGACAATGCCACCGCCAGGTCACAGTGCCACACACATGTCACAGAGCCACCTCCATCTGAAAGTGCCACACCATTGTCACAGTGCAGGCCCCTTTTCAATATTGCATCCCCATGTCACACTGCCACCCCCATGCCAAGCTGCCACCCCAATGTCACACTGCTGTCCCTCCTATGTCACAGCGCCGTCCCCATGTCACAGTGAGTGCCACACCCATGTCACAGTGGCCTCCCCATGTCACAGTGCAGTCCCCATGTCATAGTGACACCCCCATGTCCCAGTGTTGCTCCCATGTCACAGTGCCACCCCTATGTCATAGTGCCGCTCACATGTCACCGTGCCACCCCCATGTCACAGTGCCACCAACACATTACAATGCCAAACCAATGTCACAATGCAGCCCCCATGTCACAGTGAAGCCCCCATGTCAAAGTGTCACCCCCATGTCACAGTGCCGTCCCCATGTTACCCTGAAGCCCCATGTCACAATGCCACCCTCATGTTACAGAGCCACCACCATGTCACACTGCCATCCCCATGTCACAGAGCCATCCCCATTTCACAGTGTCACACTAAAGTCACGGTGCAGCCTCCATGTCACAGTGCCACCCACATGTCACATTGCCGCACCCATGTCACAGTGCCGTCCCCATGGCAAAGTGCCACCACAATGTCATAGTGCTGTCCCCATGTCACAGTGCCGCCCCCATGTCAAAGTGCCAACATCCCCATGTCACAGTGCCACTGCTTGTCACTTTTCTATTTTCATGTCACCTCAATGTCACAGAGCCATCCCCATTTCACAGTGCCACACTAAACTCATGGTGCCGTCTCCATCTCACCGTGCCGCCCCATGTCACAGTGCCGTCCCCATGTCACAACGCAGTCCTCATGGCATAGTGCCACCGCCATGACACAGTGCCATTCCATGTCACAGTGCCACCACAATGTCTCACAGTGCCACTCCCATGTCACAGTGCCATCCCATGTCACAGTGCAACCACAATGTCACAGTGCCACTGCCATGTCACAGTACCGTCCCCATGGCACAGTGCCTTCCCGTGACACAGTGCCATCCCCTTGTCACAATGCCACTGCCATGTCACAGTGGAACCCTCATGTTACAGTGGCGTCTCCATGTCACAGTGCCACCGCCGTATCATAGTGACGCTGCCATGTGATAGTACCGTCCACATGTCACAGTGACGGCCCCGTGACACACTGCCGTCCCCATGTCAGAGTGCCACCCCCATGACAAGGTGCCGGCCCCATCCACGTGTCACAGTGCCACCTCAATTTCAAAGTGCCACCCCAATGTCACAATGCAGCCCCCATGTCACAGTGCCACCCACATGTCACAGAGCCATCCACATGTCACAGAGCCACCCCCATGTCACAATGCCGCGCCCATGTCACAGTGCCACCCCCATGTCACAGAGCCATCCATATGTCACAGTGCCATCCCATGTCATCGAGCAACACCACGTCACAGTGCCACCCCAATGTCACTGTGCCACCACCATGTCACAATGCAGCCCTCATGTCACAGTTCTGTCCTCATGTCACAGTGCCATCCCCATGTCATAATGCCACCGCCATGTCACACTGCTGTCCCCATGTCACACTGCTGTCCCTAAATGCCGTCCCCATGTCACAGTGCCACCCACATGTCATAATGCCACCGCCATGTCATACTGCCGTCCCCATGTCACAGTGCAACTCTAATGACCCAGTGCTGTCCCATTGTCACAGTGCCACTCCCATGTCACAGTGCCGCCCCCATGTCACAGTGCTACCCCAGTGCGACAGCACCGTACCCGTGTCACAGTGCCACCAGAATGTCACTGTGCCACCGCCATGTTACAGTGACACCCCCACGTCACAGTACCACTCCCATGTCCAACTGCTGTCCCCATGTCACAGTGCAACACCCATGTCACAGTGCCAGCCCTATGTCACCCTGCCGTCCCCATGTCACAGTGCAACTATAATGACCCAGTGCCGTCCCCATGTCACAGTGCCATGCCATGTAACAGCGCCATCCCATGTCACAGTGCCATATCCATGTCCCAGTGCCATCCCTATGTCACAGTGTGACCACAATGTCACAGTGCCACCGCCATGTCACAGTGCCGTCATCATATCACAGTGCCACCCACAAGACACACTGCCCTCCCCATGTCACAGTGCCGTCCCCATGTCATGGTGCAACTCTAATGACCCCATGCCTCCCCCATTTCACAGCGCTGCCACCCTGTCACAGTGCCACCCCAATGTCACAGCGCCAAACCAACGTCACAATGTTACTGCCATGTCTCAGTGCTAAAACCATGTCACAGTGCCACCCACATGTCACAGTGCCACCCATATGTCACAATGCCACCCCATGTTACAATGCTGCCCCCGTGTCACAGTGCTACACCCGTTACACTGCTGTCCCCATGTCACAGTGCCGCCCCAATGTCACAGTGCCACCACCATGTCACAATGCAGCCCCCATGTCACAGTACCATACCCATGTCACATTTCGACCAGATGTCACAGCGCCACTGCCAAGTTACCGTGCCACCCCCTGGTCACAGTACCGCCCGCATGTCACATGCCACCCCCAGGTCACAGTGCCATGCCCATGTCACAGTGCAGACCCATGTCACAGTGCCAACCCAATGTCACAATGCCACTGCCTTTCACGGTGCAACACCCATGTCACAGTGCCGTACCCAAGTCACAGTGCCATACCCATGTCATAGTGCCACCCCCATGTCACAGAACCGTCCCCATGTCAAAGTGCCATCCTCGTGAAACCGTGCCACCCCAATGTCACAGTGCCACCCTAATGTCACAGTGCGACACGCATGTCACAGTGCCACACCCATGTCACAGTAACGTCCACATGTCACAGTGCCACCCCCATGTCACAGTGCCAATCCAATGTCACAGTGCCATCCCCATGTCACAAAACCACTGCCATGTCACAGTGGCACCCACAGGTCACACTGCTATCCGCATGTCACAGTACCGCCCCCATGACACCGTGCCACCCCACTGTCACAGTGACGTCCACATGCCACAGTGCCACACCCATGTCACAGTGACACATCCAGGTCACAGTAACGCCCCCATGTAACTGTGCCATCCCCATGTCACAGCCACCCCCATGTCACACTGCCCTCCCCATGTCACAGTGCCACCCCCACGCCAAAGTGCCATCCCAATTTCACAGTGCCACCCACATGTCACAATGCCAGCACCATGTCACAGTGCCGTCCCCATGTCATAGGGCCGTCCCCATTTCACAGTGCCACCCCTGTGTCACAGTGCCGACCCGATGTCACAATGCCACGGTCATGTCACAGTGCCACCCCTGTGTCACAGTGCCACCCCCATGGCACAGTGCCGTACCCATGTCACAGTGCCACCGCCGTATCATAGTGACGCCCCCATGCGACAGTGCCGACCAAATGTCACAATGACACCGACATGTCACTGTGCCACCGCCATGTCAAAGTGCCTTCCCCATGTCACAGTGACGCCCCCGTGTCACAGTGCTGACCCAATTCACAGTGACGCCTCCATGTCACAGTGCCGTCCCCATGTCCCAGTGCCGACCCAATGTCACAAAGCCATTGCCATGTCTCAATGCCACCGCCTTGTCACAGTGCCACCCCCAAGTCACACTGCCGTCCCCATGTCACAGTGCGACCCCTGTGTCATAATGCCACCGCCATGTCACAGTGCCAACCCCATGTCACAGTGCCAACCCATCGCCGTATCATAGTGGCGCCCCCATGTGACAGTACCGTCCCCATGTCACGGTGCAACTCTAATGACCCAGTGCTGTCCCACTCTCACAATGCCACGCCCATGTCACAGTGCCGCCCCCGTGTCACAGTGCTACTCCAGTGTCACAGCACCGTACCCATGTCACAGTGCCACCAGAAAGTCACTGTGCCACCGACATGTTACAGTGACACCCCCACGTCACAGTACCACTCCCATGTCCCAGTGTCGTCCCCATGTCCCAGTGCCGTCCCCTTGTCACAGTGCCGCCCCCATGTCACAGTGTCACCCCCATGTCACATTTCTGCTCCCATTTCACAGTGCCACTTCCATGTCCCAGTGCCGTCCCCATGTCACAGTGCCACCCCATGTCACAATGCCACCGCCATGTCACAGTGCCACCCCCACGTCACACTGCCATCCCCATGTCAAAGTGCAACCCCCGTGTCATAATGCCACCGCCATGTCACAGTGCCACCCCAGTGTTACAGGGTCGCCCCATGTTACAGTGCACTGCCCATGTCATGCTGCCACCGCCATGTCCCAGTGCCGTCCCCATGTCACAGTGCCGCCCCAATGTCACAGTGCGACCGCCATGTCACAATGCAGCCCCCATGTCACAGTACCATACCCATGTCACATTTCGACCAGATGTCACAGCGCCACTGCAAAGTTACAGTGCCACCACCAGGTCACAGTACCGCCCGCATGTCACATGCCACCCCCAGGTCACAGTGCCACCGCTGTATCAAAGTGACGCTGCCATATGATAGTACCGTCCCCATGTCACAGTGCTGCCCCGGTGACACACTGCCGTCCCCATGTCAGAGTGCCACCACCATGTCACAGCACCGTACCCATGTCACAGTGCCACCAGAATGTCACGGTGCCACTGCCATCTTTCAGTGACACCTCCAAGTCACAGTACCACCCCCATGTCACAGTGCTGTCCCCATGTCACAGTGCAACCCCACTGTCACAGTGACATCCACATGTCACAGAGCCACCCTCATGTCACTGTGCCACCACAATGTCACAATGCCACACCCATATCACAGTGCCGTCCCCATGTCACAGTCCCATCCCCATGTCACACTACCAACCCAATGTGACAATGCAACCGCCAGGTCACAGTGCCACACCCATGTCACAGTGCAACTCGTGCAATAACGTGTCACAGTGCCACCCCATGTCACAATACCACAGTAAAGTCACCATTTCGCCCACATGTCACCGTGCCACCCTCATGTCACACTGCTGTCCCCATGACACAGTGCCGTCCCCATGACACAGTACAGACCCCATGTCACAGTGTCACCACAATGTCACAGTTCAGTACCCATGTCACAGTGCCGTCCCCATTACACAGTGCCGTTCCTATGAAACAGCGCCACCCCATGTCACTGTGCCATCCACATGTCACAGTGCCACCCACGTGTCACAGTGCAGTCCTAATGTCACAATGCCACCGCCATGTCACACTGACCTCCCCATGTCACAGTGCCATCCCCATGTCACAGTGCCACGCCCATATCATAATGCCACCACCATGTCACAGTGCCACCCCTCTGTCACAGTGTCATCCCCATGTCACAGTGAAACCACAATGTCCCAGTGCCGTCCCCATGGCACAGTGCAACCACAATGTCACAGTGCCACTGCCATGTCACAGTGCCGTCCCCATGGCACAGTGCCTTCCCGTGACACAGTGCCATCCCCTTGTCACAATGCCACTTCCATGTCACGGTGGCACCCTCATGTTACTGTGCCATCCCGATGTCACAGTGCCACCACCGTATCAAAGTGACGCTGCCATATGATAGTACCGTCCACATGTCACAGTGCCGCCCCCGTGACACACTGCCGTCCCCATGTCAGAGTGCCACCACCATGTCACAGTGCCGACCCCATGTCACAGTGCCACCCCCATGTCACAGATACACCGCCACATAATAGTGACGCTCGCCTGTCACAGATCCAACCCCATGTCACAGTGTCACACTGAAGTCACAGTGCCACACCCATGTCACGGTACCATTCCCATGTCACAGCGCCACCCCCTTTCACAGTGACGTCCACATGTCACAGTGCCACCAGAATGTCACAGTGGCACCACCATGTCACAGTGCCAACACCAGGTCAGTGTACCGTCCCCATATCCCAGTGCCACACCCATGTCACAGTGCCACACCCATGTCACTGTGCCATTCCCATGTCACACTACCAAACCAATGTGACAATGCCACCGCCAGGTCACAGTGCCACACCCATGTCACAGAGTCACCTCCATCTGAAAGTGCCACACCATTGTCACAGTGCAGGCCCCTTGTCAATATTGCATCCCCATGTCACACTGCCACCCCCATGCCAAACTGCCAGCCACCCCAATGTCACACTGCTGTCCCTCCTATGTCACAGCGCCGTCCCCATGTCACAGTGAGTGCCACACCCATGTCACAGTGGCCTCCCCATGTCACAGTGCAGTCCCCATGTCATAGTGACACCCCCATGTCCCAGTGTCGCTCCCATGTCACAGTGCCACCCCTATGTCATAGTGCAGCTTCACAGTGAAGCCCCCATGTCAAAGTGTCACCCCCATGTTACAGTGCCGTCCCCATGTTACCCTGAAGCCCCATGTCACAATGCCACCCTCATGTTACAGAGCCACCACCATGTCACACTGCCATCCCCAAGTCACAGAGTCATCCCCATTTCACAGTGTCACACTAAAGTCACGGTGCAGCCTCCATGTCACAGTGCCACCCACATGTCACATTGCCGCACCCATGTCACAGTGCCGTCCCCATGTCACAGTGCCGTCCCCATGGCAAAGTGATGCCACCATGTCACAGTGCCACGAACATGTCACAGTGCCAAGCCGAAGTCACAGTGCCACACCCATGTCACAGTGCAGTCCCCCTGTCATAGTGCCACCACAATTTCACAGTGCCACTCCTATTTCACAGTGCTATTGTGGTGGCACTGTGACATGGTGGCGGCACTGTGACATTGGTACAGCAATGTGACATGGGGGCAACATTGGTGTCACTACAATGTCACAGTGCCGCCCCCATGTCACAGTGCCACTGCTTGTCACTGTGACATGGTGGCGGCACTGTGACATTGGTACAGCAATGTGACATGGGGGCAACATTGGTGTCACTACAATGTCACAGTGCCGCCCCCATGTCACAGTGCCACTGCTTTTCACTGTTCTATTTTCCTGTCACAATGCCACCTCAATGTCACAGAGCCATCCCCATTTCACAGTGCCACACTAAACTCATGGTGCCTATGAAACAGCGCCACCCCATGTCACTGTGCCATCCACATATCACAGTGCAGTCCTAATGTCACAATGCCACCGCCATGTCACACTGACCTCCCCATGTCACAGTGCCATCCCCATGTCACAGTGCCACGCCCATATCATAATGCCACCACCATGTCACAGTGCCACCCCTCTGTCACAGTGTCATCCCCATGTCACAGTGAAACCATAATGTCCCAGTGCCATCCCCATGGCACAGTGCAACCACAATTTCACAGTGCCACTGCCATGTCACAGTGCCGTCCCCATGGCACAGTGCCTTCCCGTGACACAGTGCCATCCCCTTGTCACAATGCCACTTCCATGTCACGGTGGCACCCTCATGTTACTGTGCCATCCCGATGTCACAGTGCCACCACCGTATCAAAGTGACGCTGCCATATGATAGTACCGTCCCCATGTCACAGTGCCGCCCCAATGTCACAGTGCCACCGCCATGTCACAATTCAGCCCCCATGTCACAGTACCATACCCATGTCACATAGTGTGACATGGGAATGGCACAGTGACATGGGTGTGGCACTGTGACATGGGTGTGGCACTGGGATATGGGGACGGTACACTGATCTGGTGTTGGCACTGTGACATGGTGGTGCCACTGTGACATTCTGGTGGCACTGTGACATGTGGACGTCACTGTGAAAGGGGGTGGCGCTGTGACATGGGAATGGCACAGTAACATGAGGGTGCCACCGTGACATGGAAGTGGCATTGTGACAAGGGGATGGCACTGTGTCACGGGAAGGCACTGTGCCATGGGGACGGCACTGTGACATGGCAGTGGCACTGTGACATTGTGGTTGCACTGTGCCATGGGGACGGCACTGGGACATTGTGGTTTCACTGTGACATGGGGATGACACTGTGACAGAGGGGTGGCACTGTGACATGGTGGTGGCATTATGATATGGGCGTGGCACTGTGACATGGGGATGGCACTGTGACATGGGGAGGTCAGTGTGACATGGCGGTGGCATTGTGACATTAGGACTGCACTGTGACACGTGGGTGGCACTGTGACATGTGGATGGCACAGTGACATGGGGTGGCGCTGTTTCATAGGAACGGCACTGTGTAATGGGGACGGCACTGTGACATGGGTACTGAACTGTGACATTGCGGTGGCACTGTGACATGGGGTCTGTACTGTGTCATGGGGACGGCACTGTGTCATGGGGACAGCAGTGTGACATGAGGGTGGCACGGTGACATGTGGGCGAAATGGTGACTTTACTGTGGTATTGTGACATGGGGTGGCACTGTGACACGTTATTGCACGAGTTGCACTGTGACATGGGTGTGGCACTGTGACCTGGCGGTTGCATTGTCACATTGGGTTGGTAGTGTGACATGGGGATGGGACTGTGACATGGGGACGGCACTGTGATATGGGTGTGGCATTGTGACATTGTGGTGGCACAGTGACATGGGGGTGGCTCTGTGACATGTGGATGTCACTGTGACAGTGGGGTTGCACTGTGACGTGGGGACTGTACTGTGCCATGGGGGTGGCACTTTGATATGAGGAAAGAACTGTGACATGGGGGCTGCATTGTGACATGTGGGTGGTACTGTGACACAGGGCCGGCACCTTGACATGGGGACAGCACTGTGACATGGGGGTGGTACTGTGACTTGGAGGTGTCACTGAAATATGGCAGTGGCACCGTGACATTCTGGTGGCACTGTGACATGGGTACGGTAATGTGACATTGGGATGGCACTGTGACATGGTGGTGGCACTCTGACATGGGGACGGCAGTGTGTCACCGGGGCAGCACTGTGACATGGGGACGGTACTATCATATGGCAGCGTCACTTTGATACGGCGGTGGCACTGTGACCTGGGGGTGGCATGTGACATGCGGGCGGTACTGTGACCTGGTGGTGGCACTGTATCTTGGCAGTGGCGCTGTGACATCTGGTCGAAATGTGACATGGGTATGGTACTGTGACATGGGGGCTGCATTGTGACATGGCGGTGGCACTGTGACATTGGGGCGGCACTGTGACATGGGGACGGCACTGGGACATGGCGGTGGCATTATGACACGGGGGTTGCACTGTGACATGGGGACGGCAGTGTGACGTGGGGGTGGCACTGTGACATGGCGGTGGCATTGTGACATGGGGGTGGCATTGTGACATGGTGGCATTGTGACATGGGGTGGCACTGTGACATGGGGACGATACTGTGACAGTGGGGTGGAAATGGCACTGTGACAGTTTTGGCACTGAGACATGGCAGTAGCATTGTGACGTTGGTTCGGCACTGTGACATTGGGGTGGCACTGTGACATGAAAATAGAACAGTGACAGCGAGTGGCACTGTGACATGTGGGCGGCATTGTGACGTGGCACAGTGACATGGGGACGGCACAATGACATGGAGTAGCACTCTTACATGGGGACGGCACTGTGACATGAGTGTGGCACTGTGACATGGACTAGGCACTGTGCCATGGGGGCATCATGGTGACATGTGGGTGGCACGGTGACATGGGAGTGGCACTGAGACATGGGAGTGGCACGGTGACTTTAGTGTGACACTGTGAAATGGGGATGGCTCTGTGACGTTGGGGTGGCACTGTGACATGAAAATAGCTCAGTGACAAGGAGTGGCGCTGTGACATGCGGGCGGCATTGTGACATGGGGGTGACACTGTGACATGGAAGTGGCACTGTGAAATGGGAGAAGAAATGTGACATGGGGGTGACACTGAGATATGGGGTCAGCACTGTGACATGGGGACAGCCTTGTGACATGGGGGCGGCACCGTGACAAGGGGACGGCACTGGGACATGGGGACGACACTGGGACATGGGAGTGGTACTGTGACGTGGGGGTGTCACTGTAACATGTCGGTGGCACGTGACTTTCTGGTAGCACTGTGACATGGGTACGGTGCTGTGACACTGGAGTAGCACTGTGACACGGGGGCGGCACTGTGACATGGGCGTGGCATTGTGAGAGTGGGACGGCACTGGGTCATTAGAATTGCACCGTGACATGGGGACGGTACTGTCACATGGGGGCGCCACTATCATACGGCGATGGCACTGTGACATGGGGTTGGCACTGTGACATGGCGGTGGCATTATGACATGGGAGTAGCACTGTGACATGCACCCATATCACAGTGCCACACCCATGTCACAGTGCCAACCCACTGTCAGGAGTGCCACACCCATGTCACAGTGCCACACCCATGTCACAGTGCCACCACAATGACACAGTACAGTCCCCATGTCACTGCCACAACCATGTAACAGTGCCGTCCCAATGTCATAGTGCCATCCACATGTCACAGTTCCGTCACCATGTCACAGTGCCACTACCACGTCACAGAGCCATCCCCATGTCACAGTGCCACCACCATGTCACAATGCAGCCCTAATGTCACAGTGCCGTCACATGTCACAGTGTCGCTCCATGTGAGAGTGCCCTGCCCATGTCACACTGTCATCCCCATGTCACAGTGTCGTCCCCGTGTCAGTGCCGCCCCCATGTCACTGTGCCATTCCCATGTCACACTACCAACCCACTGTGACAATGCCGCCACCAGGTCTCAGTGCCACACACGTCACAGAGCCACCTCCAGCTCAGAGTGCCGCCCCACTGTCACAGAGTAGGCCCGTTGTCAATATGCCACCACAATGTCACAGTGCCACCATGATATCACAGTGCCGTCCCCATGTCACAGTGCCACGCCCATGTCACAGTGCCGCCTCTATGTCACAGTGCCACCAACGTGTCACAGTGATGTGCCCATGTCACAGTGGAATTCTAATGACCCAGTTCCGTCCCCATGTCACAGTGCTGTCCCCACGTAATAGTGCAGTCCCCATGTCACAGTGCCGCACCCATGTCACAGTGCCACACACATGTCACAGTGCCAACCCACTGTCACTGTGCCATCCCCATGTCACAATGCCACCTCAATGTCACAGAGCCATCCCCATTTCACAGTGTCACACTAAAGTCACGGTGCAGCCTCCATGTCACAGTGCTGTCCACATGTCACAGTACCGCCCCCATGACAAAGTGCCACCCCAATGTCACAGTTCTGTCCTCATATCAAAGTGCCATCCCCGTGTCACAGTACCATCCCCATGTCACAGTGCAACCCCACTGTCACAGTGACATCCACATGTCACAGAGCCACCCTCATGTCACTGTGCCACCACAATGTCACAATGCCACACCCATATCAGAGTGCTGTCTCCACGTCACAGTGCCATCCCCATGTCATAGTGCCACCCCCATGCCATAGTGCCACCCACATGTCACAGTGCAGTCCTAATGTCACAACCCCACCACCGTGTCACAATGCCACCCCTCTGACGCAGTCATCCCCATGTCACAGTTCCACTCCATTGTCCCAGTGCCACTCCAATGTCCCAGTGCCGTCCCCATGTCACAGTGCAACCACAATGTCACAGTGCCACTGCCATGTCACAGTGCCGTCCCCATGGCACAGTGCCTTCCCGTGACACAGTGCCATCCCCTTGTCAGAATGCCACCACCATGTCACAGTGCCGTCCCCATGTCACAGATACACCGCCACATAATAGTGACGCTCGCCTGTCACAGATCCAACCCCATGTCACAGTGTCACACTGAAGTCACAGTGCCACACCCATGTCACGGTACCATTCCCATGTCACAGCGCCACCCCCTTTCACAGTGACGTCCACATGTCACAGTGCCACCAGAATGTCACAGTGGCACCACCGTGTCACAGTGCCAACACCAGGTCAGTGTACCGTCCCCATATCCCAGTGCCACTCCCATGTCACAGTGCCATCCCATGTCACAGTGCAACCACAATGTCACAGTGCCACTGCCATGTCACAGTACCGTCCCCATGGCACAGTGCCTTCCCGTGACACAGTGCCATCCCCATGTCACAATGCCACTGCCATGTCACATGTCACAGTGAAACCCTCATGTTACAGTGGCGTCTCCATGTCACAGTGCCACCGCCGTATCATAGTGACGCTGCCATGTGATAGTACCGTCCACATGTCACAGTGACGGCCCCGTGACACACTGCCGTCCCCATGTCAGAGTGCCACCCCCATGACAAGGTGCCGGCCCCATCCACGTGTCACAGTGCCACCTCAATTTCAAAGTGCCACCCCAATGTCACAATGCAGCCCCCATGTCACAGTGCCACCCCCATGTCACAGAGCCATCCACATGTCCCAGAGCCACCCCCATGTCACAATGCCGCGCCCATGTCACAGTGATATCCCCATGTAACAGTGCTGCCTCCATGTCACAGTCCACCAGCGTGTCACACTGCTTTTCCCATGTCACAGTGGAATTCTAATGACCTGGTGCCGTCCCCATGTCACAGTGCCATCCCCATGTCACAGTGCTGTCCCCACCTAATAGTGCAGTCCCCATGTCACAGCGCCGTCCCCATGTCACAGTGAGTGCCACACCCATGTCACAGTGGCCTCCCCATGTCACAGTGCAGTCCCCATGTCATAGTGACACCCCCATGTCCCAGTGTCGCTCCCACGTCACAGTGCCACCCCTATGTCATAGTGCTGCTTCACAGTGAAGCCCCCATGTCAAAGTGTCACCCCCATGTCACAATGCCGTCCCCATGTTACCCTGAAGCCCCATGTCACAATGCCACCCTCATGTTACAGAGCCACCACCATGTCACACTACCATCCCCATGTCACAGAGCCATCCCCATTTCACAGTGTCACACTAAAGTCACGGTGCAGCCTCCATGTCACAGTGCCACCACAATGTCACAGTGCCGTCCCCATGTCACAGTGCCGCCACCATGTCACAGTGCCAACACAATTTCACACTGTCATCCCCATGTCACAGTGCCACTGCTTGTCACTGTTCTATTTTCCTGTCACAATGCCACCTCAATGTCACAGAGCCATCCCCATTTCACAGTGCCACACTAAACTCATGGTGCCGTCTCCATCTCACCGTGCCGCCCCATGTCACAGTGCCGTCCCCATGTCACAACGCAGTCCTCATGGCATAGTGCCACCACCATGACACAGTGCCATTCCATGTCACAGTGCCACCACAATGTCTCACAGTGCCACTCCCATGTCACAGTGCCATCCCATGTCACAGTGCAACCACAATGTCACAGTGCCACTGCCATGTCACAGTACCGTCCCCATGGCACAGTGCCTTCCCGTGACACAGTGCCATCCCCTTGTCACAATGCCACTGCCATGTCACAGTGGAACCCTCATGTTACAGTGGCGTCTCCATGTCACAGTGCCACCGCCGTATCATAGTGACGCTGCCATGTGATAGTACCGTCCACATGTCACAGTGACGGCCCCGTGACACACTGCCGTCCCCATGTCAGAGTGCCACCCCCATGAAAAGGTGCCGGCCCCATCCACGTGTCACAGTGCCACCTCAATTTCAAACCAATGTCACAATGCAGCCCCCATGTCACAGTGCCACCCCCATGTCACAGAGCCATCCACATGTCCCAGAGCCACCCCCATGTCACAATGCCACGCCCATGTCACAGTGATATCCCCATGTAACAGTGCTGCCTCCATGTCACAGTCCACCAGCGTGTCACACGGCTTTCCCCATGTCACAGTGGAATTCTAATGACCTGGTGCCATCCCAATGTCACAGTGCCATCCCCATGTCACAGTGCTGTCCCCACCTAATAGTGCAGTCCACATGTCACATGTTCGTGGCACTGTGACATGGTGGCATCACTTTGCCATGGGGACAGCACTGTGACATGGGTGCGGCAATGTGACATGTGGGTGGCACTGTGACATGGAGGCTGCACCGTGACTTTAGTGTGACACTGTGAAATGGGGATGGCTCTGTGACATGGGGATGGCAGTGTGACATGGTGGTGGCTCTGTAACATGAGGGTGGCATTGTGACATGGGGCTTCAGGGTAACATGGGGACGGCACTGTGACATGGGGGTGACACTTTGACATGGGGGCTTCACTGTGACATGGGGGCTGCATTGTGACATTGGTTTGGCATTGTAATGTGTTGGTGGCACTGTGACATGGGGGTGGCACGGTGACATGTGAGCGGCACTATGACATAGGGGTGGCACTGTGACATGGGAGCGACACTGGGACATGGGGGTGTCACTATGACATGGGGACTGCACTGTGACATGGGGAGGCCACTGTGACATGGGTGTGGCACTCACTGTGACATGGGGACGGCGCTGTGACATAGGAGGGACAGCAGTGTGACATTGGGGTGGCAGTTTGGCATGGGGGTGGCAGTGTGACATGGGGACGATACTGTGACAGTGGGGTGGAAATGGCACTGTGACAGTTTTGGCACTGAGACATGGCAGTAGCATTGTGACGTTGGTTCGGCACTGTGACATTGGGGTGGCACTGTGACATGAAAATAGAACAGTGACAGCGAGTGGCACTGTGACATGTGGGCAGCATTGTGATGTGCACAGTGACATGGGGACGGCACAATGACATGGAGTAGCACTCTTACATGGGGACGGCACTGTGACACGAGTGTGGCACTGTGACATGGACTAGGCACTGTGCCATGGGGGCATCATGGTGACATGTGGGTGGCACGGTGACATGGGAGTGGCACTGAGACATGGGAGTGGCACGGTGACTTTAGTGTGACACTGTGAAATGGGGATGGCTCTGTGACGTTGGGGTGGCACTGTGACATGAAAATAGCTCAGTGACAAGTAGTGGCGCTGTGACATGCGGGCAGCATTGTGACATGGGGGGGGCACTGTGTCACAAGGGGACGGCACTGGGACATGGGGACGACACTGGGACATGGGAGTGGTACTGTGACGTGGGGGTGTCACTGTAACATGTCGGTGGCACAGTGACTTTCTGGTGGCACTGTGACATGGGTACGGTGCTGTGACACTGGAGTAGCACTGTGACACGGGGGCGGCACTGTGACATGGGCGTGGCATTGTGAGAGTGGGACAGCACTGGGTCATTAGAGTTGCACCGTGACATGGGGACGGTACTGTCACATGGGGGCGCCACTATGATAAGGCGATGGCACTGTGACATGGGGTTGGCACTGTGACATGGCGGTGGCATTATGACATGGGAGTAGCACTGTGACATGTAGGTGGCACTGTGACATGTGGGTGTCACTGTGACATGGGGACGGCAGTGGCATGGTGGTGGCAGCGTGACATGGGCAGTGCACTGTAACATGGGGCGACACTGTAACAGTGGGGTGGCACTGTGACATGGTGGTGGCATTATGACACAGGGGTCGCACTGTGACATGGGGACGGCAGTGTGACTTGGGGGTGGCACTGTGACAAGGCGGTGGCATTGAGACATGGCGATGGCTTTGTGACATTGGGTCGGCACTGAGACATGGGGATGGCACTGTGACATGGAGGCGTCACTGTGAATTGGGGGCAGCACTGTGACACGGGGGCGTCACTGTGACATGGGGAAGGCACTGTGACATGGCGGTGGCACAGTGACATGTCGGTGTCATTGTGACATTTGGTCGGCACTGTTTCATGGGGGCGGCACTAAGATACGGCTCTGGCACTGTGACATGGGTACGGCACTGTGCCATGGGGGTGGCACTGTGACACAGGGGTGGCACTGTGACATGACGGTGGCATTGTGACATCGGGTCGGCACTGTGACACAGGGGTGGCACTGTGAAATGGGGACGGCCCTATGACATGGGGACGGCACTGTGACATGGTGCTGGCATTGTGACATGTGGGTGGCACTGTGAAATTGGGATGGCACTTTGGCGTGGGGGTGGCACTGTGACATGGGGAGGGCAGTGTGACATGGGGGTGGCTGTGACATGGGGAGGGCAGTGTGACATGGGGGTGGTGCTGTGACATGGGGATGGCACAGTTACATGGGGGCGTTACTGTGACCTGGATGTGTCACTGTGACATGGGTGTGGCAGTGTGGCATGTGGACGTCACTGTGACAGTGGGGTGGCACGGTGTCATGGGGGCGGTACTGTGACATGGGGATAGCAGTGTGACCTGTGGGTGCCACTGTGACATGGCAGTGGTTTTGTGACATGGGGATGGCACTGTGACATTGGATTGGCACTGTGACATGGGGGTGGCACTGTGACATGTGGACGTTACTGTGACATGGGTGTGGCACTGTGACATGCGTGTCGCACTGTGACATTAGGGTGGCACTGTGACATTGGGGTGGCACGGTTTCACGAGGATGGCACTTTGACATGGGGACGGTTCTGTGACATGGGGGTGGCACTATGACATGGGGACGGCACAGTGACATGGCGTGGCACTGGGACATGGGTATGGCACTGTGACTTGGGTACGGCACTGTGACATGGGTGTTGCACCGTGAAAGGCAGTGGCATTGTGACATTGGGTTGGCACTGTGACATGGGTCTGCACTGTGACATGGGCATGGCACTGTGACCTGGGGGTGGCATGTGACATGCGGGCGGTACTGTGACCAGGGGGTGGCACGGTAACTTGGCAGTGGCACTGTGACATCTGGTCGAAATGTGACATGGGTATGGTACTGTGACATGGGGGCTGCATTGTGACATGGCGGTGGCACTGTGACATTGGGGCAGCACTGTGACATGGGGACAGCAGTGTAACGGGTGTAGCACTGTGACACGGGGGCAGCATTGTAACATGGGGTGGCATTGTGACATGTGGGTGGCACTGTGACATGGTTTTAGCACTGTGACAGTGGGGTGGCACCGTGACTTGGAGACGGTACTGTGACATGGTGATGGAACTGTGACATGTGGATGGCACTATGACATTGGGACGGCACTGTTACATGGTTGTGGCAGTGACATGGGGACTGTACTGTGTCATTGTGGTGGCACTGTGACATGGGTGTGGCACTGTGACATGGGTGTGGCACTCCTGACAGTGGGTTGGCACTGTGACATGGTTGTGGCACTGTGACATGCGTGCATGTCACAGTGCTACTCCCATGTCATAATGCCACCGCCATGTCACAGTGCCAACCCCATGTCACAGTGCCATCGACGTATCATAGTGGCGCCCCCATGTGACAGTACCGTCCCCATGTCACGGTGCAACTCTAATGACCCAGTGCCGTCCCACTCTCACAATGCCACGCCCATGTCACAGTGCCGCCCCCGTGTCACAGTGCTACTCCAGTGTCACAGCACCGTACCCATGTCACAGTGCCACCAGAAAGTCACTGTGCCACCGACATGTTACAGTGACACCCCCACGTCACAGTACCACTCCCATGTCCCAGTGTCGTCCCCATGTCCCAGTGTCGTCCCCTTGTCACGGTGCCGCCCCCATGTCAGAGTGCTGACCCCATATCTCAGTGTCACCCCCATGTCACATTTCTGCTCCCATTTCACAGTGCCACTTCCATGTCACAGTGTCACCCCCATGTCACAATGCCACCCGCATGTCACAGCGCCACTCCTTGTCACTTGTCACTGAGCTATTTTCATGTCACAGTGCCACCCCAATGTCACAGAGCCATCCCCATTTCACAGTGTCACACTAAAATCACTGTGCCACTCCCATGTCTCAGTGCCACTCCCATGTCACCGTGCCACCCACATGTCACCATGATGCCCCCATGGCACAGTGCCTAGTCCATGTCACAGTGCCACACTCATGTCACAGTGCCGTCCCCATGTAAGAGTGCTACTCCATGTCATTGTGCCGTCCCCATGTCACTGTGCCGACCCCATATCTCAGTGTCACCCCCATGTCACTTTTCTGCTCCCATTTCACAGTGCCACGTCCATGTCACAGTGTCGCCCCCATGTCACAATGCCGCCCGCATGTCACAGCGCCACTCCTTGTCACTGAGCTATTTTCATGTCACAGTGCCACCCCAACGTCACAGAGCCATCCCCATTTCACAGTGTCACACTAAAGTCACCGTGCCACTCCCATGTCTCAGTGCCACTCCCATGTCACCGTGCCACCCACATGTCACCATGATGCCCCCATGGCACAGTGCCTAGTCCATGTCACAGTGCCACACTCATGTCACAGTGCCGTCCCCATGTAAGAGTGCTACTCCATGTCATTGTGCCGTCCCCATGTCACTGTGCCACGTCACAATGCCGCCCACATGTCACAGTGCCACTCGCTGTCACTGTTCTATTTTCATGTCACAGTGCCACCCCAATGTCACAGCGCCAAACCAACGTCACAATGCTACTGCCATGTCTCAGTGCCAAAACTGTCACAGTGCCACCCACATGTCACAGTGCCATCTCTATGTCACAGTGCCGTCTCCATGTCACAGTGCCACCCCACTGTCACAGTAATGTCCACATGTCACAGTGACACCCACATGTCACAATGCCACCCCATGTTACAATGCTGCCCCCGTGTCACAGTGTTACACCCGTTACACTGCTGTCCCCATGTCACAGTGCCGCCCCAATGTCACAGTGCCACCGCCATGTCACACTGCAGCCCACATGTCACAATACCATACCCATGTCACATTTCTGAGACAGACACCCACACCCACCCACGGCCAGCGGACCGGAACATCTCACCCCCCTAGGCCGGCACATCTCCACGGCACGGCCAGCAGCCCGGAACATCACACCAACATGGGCAACCACGTCGCCACGGCACGGCCAGCGGACAGGAACATCTCACCTCCCAGGGCCAGCACGTCGCCACGGCATGGCCAGAGGCCCGGAATATCTCACCACCCGGGGCCGGCAAGTTGCCACGGCACAGCCAGCGGCCCGGAACATCTCACCATCCGGGATCGGCACATTGCCACGGCACGGCCAGTGGCCCAGAACATCTCAACACCCTGGGCCAGCACGTCGCCACGGCACGGCCAGCGGACCGGAACATCCCACCTCCCGGGGCCAGCACGTCGCCACGGAACGGCCAGCGGACCGGAACATTTTACACCCCTGGGCCGGCACGTCGCCACGGCACGGCCAGCGGACAAGAACATCTCAACCCCCTGGGCCGGCATGTCGCCACGGCACGGCCAGCGGCCCGGAACATCTCACCGCCCGGGACCGGCACGTCGCCACGGCACGGCCAGCGGACCGGAACATCTCAAAACCCTGGGCTGGCACGTCGCCAGGGCACGGCCAGCGGACTGGAACATCTCACCCCCCTGGGCCGGCACGTCGCCAAGGCACGGCCAGCGGACAAGAACATCTCACCCCCCTGGGCCAGCACGTCGCCACGGCACGGCCAGCGGCCCGGAACATCTCACCACCCGGGGCCGGCACGTCGCCACGGCACGGGCAGCGGACCGGAACATCTCACCACCCTGCGCCGGCACGTCACCACGTCACGGCCGGCGGATCGGAACGTCTCACCACCGGGGGCCGGCACGTCGCCACGTCACGGCCGGCGGATCGGAACATCTCACCACCCGGGGCCGGCACGTCGCCAAGACACGGCCTGCGGACCGGAACATCTCACCACCCGGGGCCGGCACATCGCCACGGCACAGCCAGTGGCCCAGAACATCTCAACACCCTGGGCCAGCACGTCGCCACGGCACGGCCAGCGGACCGGAACATCCCACCTCCCGGGGCCAGCACGTCGCCACGGAACGGCCAGCGGACCGGAACATTTTACCCCCCTGGGCCGGCACGTCGCCACGGCACGGCCAGCGGCCCGGAATATCTCACCACCCGGGACCGGCACGTCGCCACGGCAGGGCCAGCGGCCCAGAACATCTCACCACCTGGGGCCGGCACGTCGCCACGGCACGGCAAGCGGACCGGAACATCTCACCACCCGGGGCTGGCACGTCGCCACGGCACAACCAGCGACCCAGAACATCTCACCACCCGAGATCGGCACGTCGCCAAGTCACGGCCAGCGGACCGGAACATCTCAACACCCTGGGCTGGCAGGTCGCCAGGGCACGGCCAGAGGACCTGAACATTTTACCCCCCTGGGCCGGCACGTCGCCACGGCACGGCCAGCGGACCGGAACATCTCACCACCCGGGACCAGCACGTCGCCACGCACGGCCAGCGGCACAGAACATCTCACCACCCTGCGCTGGCACGTCGCCACGGCACGGCCAGTGGACGGGAACATCTCACCACCCGGGGCCGGCACGTCGCCACGGCACGGCCGGCGGATCGGAACATCTCACCACCCGGGGCCGGCATGTCGCCACGGCACAGCCGGCAGATCAGAACATCTCACCACCCGGGGCCGGGATGTCGCCACGGCACGGCCGGCGGACCGGAACATCTCACCACCCGGGGCCGGCACGTCGCCACGGCACGGCCAGCGGACCAGAACATCTCACCACCCGGGACCGGCACGTCGCCACGGCACGGCCAGCGGACCGGAACATCCCAGCACCCGGGGCCGGCAGGTCACCACGACACGGCCAGCGGACCGGAGCATCTCACGAGCCGGGGCCGGCAGGTCGCCACGGCACGGCCAGCGGACCGGAACATCTCACGAGCCGGGGCCGGCACGTCGCCACGGCACGGCCAGCGGACCGGAACATCTCACCCCCCGGGGCCGGCACGTCGCCACGGCACGGCCAGCGACCCAGAACATCTCACAACCTGGGGCCAGCACGTCGCCACAACACGGCCAGCGGCCCGGAACATCTCACCACCTGGGACCGCCACGTTGCCACGGTACGGCCAGCGGCCCGGAACATCTCACCACCCGGGACCGGCATGTCGCCACGACATGGCCAGTGGCCCGGAACATCTCAAAACCCTGGGCTAGCACGTCGCCACGGCACGGCCAGCGGACCGGAACATCTCACCACCCGGGGCCGGCACGTCGCCACGGCACGGCTAGCGGACCGGACCATCTCACCAGCTGGGGCTAGCACGTCACCACCGCACGGCCAGCGGCCCGGAATATCTCACCAACCGGGACCAGAACGTCGCCACGGCACGGCCAGTGGCCCAGAACATCTCAACAACCTGGGCCAGCACGTCGCCACGGCACGGCCAGCGGACCGGAACATGTCACCACCCGGGGCCGGCACGTCGCCACGGCACGGCCAGCGCACGGGAACATGTCACCACCCGGGGCCGGCACGTCGCCACGGCACGGCCAGCGGCCCGGAACATCTCACCACCTGGGGCCGGCACGTCGCCACGGCACGGCCAGCGGCCCGGAACATCTCACCCACCTGGGCCGTCACGTCGCCACGGCACGGCCAGCGGCCCGGAACATCTCACCGTCCGGAACTGCACGTCGCCACGGCACGGCCAGCGGACCGGACCATCTCACCAGCCGGGGCCAGCACGTCACCACGGCACGGCCAGCGGCACGGAATATCTCACCAACCGGGACCGGCACGCCGCCACGGCACGGCCAGCGGACCGGAGCATCTCACCCCCCTAGGCCGGCACGTCGCCACGGCACGGCCAGCGGCCCGGAACATCTTACCACCCGGGGCCGGCACATCGCCACGGCAAGGCCAGCGGCCCTGAACATCTCACCACCCAGGACCGGCAAGTCGCCAGGGCACGGCCAGCGGACCGGAATATCTCACCACCACCCGGGACCGGCACGTCGCCACGGCACGGCGAGCGGTTGGAACATCTCAGCACCCGGGGCCGGCCGGTCGCCACGGCACGGCCAGCGGACCAGAACATCTCACTACCCGGGACCGGCACGTCGCCACGGCACGGCTAGCGGACCGGAACATCTCACCAGCCGGGGCCGGCACGTCGCCACGGCACGGCCAGCGGACCGGAACATCTCACCACCCGGGGCCGGCACGTCGCCACGGCACGGCCAGCGGCCCGGAACATCTCACCACTCAGGATCGGCACGTCGCCAAGGCACGGCCAGCGGCCCGGAACATCTCACCACCCGGGACCGGCACATCGCCACGGCACGGCCGGTGGCCTAGAATATCTCAACACTCTGGGCCACCATGTCGCCACGGCACGGCCAGCGGACCGGAACATCCCACCTCCCGGGGCCAGCACGTCGCCACGGCACGGCCAGCGGACCGGAATATCTCACCCCCCGGGGCCGACACACCGCCACGGCACGGCCAGCGGCCCAGAACATCTCACCACCTGGGACCGCCACGTCACCACGGTACGGCCAGCGGCCCGGAACATCTCACCACCAACCGGGACCGGCACTTCGCCACGGCATGGTCAGCGGACCGGAACATCACAACACCCTGGGCCAGCACGTCGCCACGGCACGGCCAGCGGACCGGAACATCCACCACCCGGGGCCGGCACGTCGCCACGGCACGGCCAGCGCAACGGAACATCCACCACCCGGGGCCGGCACGTCGCCACGGCACGGCCAGCGGCCCGGAACATCTCGCCATCCGAGGCCAGCACGTCGCCATGACACGGCCAGCGGCCCGGAACATCTCACCCCCCTGGCCCGTCACGCCGCCACAGCACGGCCAGCGGCCCGGAACATCTCAACACCCGGGGCCGGCACGTCGCCACGGCACGGCCAGCAGCCCGGAACATCCCACCACCCGGGGCCAGCTCGTCGCCACGGCATGGCCACCAGACCGGAACATCTCAGCACCCGGGGCCGGCACGTCGCCACGGCACGGCCACCGGACCGGAACATCTCAGCACCCGGGGCCGTCACGTCGCCACGGCACGGCCAGCGGCCCGGAACATCTCACCACCCGGGGCCGGCACGTCGCCACGGCACGGCCAGCGGACCGGAACATCTCACCACCCGGGGCCGGCACGTCGCCACGGCACGGCCAGCGGCCCGGAACATCCCACCTCCCGGGGCCAGCACGTCGCCACTGCATGGCCACCGGACCGGAACATCTCAGCACCCGGGGCCGGCACGTCGCCACGGCACGGCCACCGGACCGGAACATCTCAGCACCCGGGGCCGGTACGTCGCCACGGCACGGCCAGCGGCCCGCAACATCTCACCCCCCTGGCTCGTCACTTCGCCACAGCACGGCCAGCGGCCCGGAACATCTCACTACCCGGAACCGGCACGTCATCTCGGCGCGACCAGCTGCCCGGAACATCTCACCACCCGGGGCCGGCAAGTCGCCACGGCACGGCCAGCGGACCGGAACATCTCACTACCCGGAACCGGCACGTCGCCTCGGCACGACCAGCTGCCCGGAATATCTCACCACCCAGGGCCGGCAAGTCGCCACGGCACGGCCAGTGGACCGGAACATCTCATACCCTGGGCCATCACGTCGCCACGGCACGGCCAGCGGCCCGGAACATCCCACCACCCGGGACCGGCACGTCGCCACGGCACGGCCAGCGGCCCGGAACATCTCACCGCACGGGACCGGCGCGTCGCTGCGGCACGGCCAGCGGCCCGGAACATCTCATATCCTGGGCCATCACATCGCCACGGCACGGCCAGCGGCCCGGAAGATCTCACTATCCGGGACCGGCACGTCGCCATGGCACGGCCAGCGGCCCGGAATATCTCAGCCCCCTGGGGAGACACGTCGCCACGGTACGGCCAGTGGCCCGGAACATCTCACCACCCGGGACCGGCACGTCGCCAAGGCACGGCCAGCGGACCGGAACATCACACTACCCGGAACCGGCACGTCGCCTCGGCACGGCCAGCGGCCCGGAACATCTCACCGCCCGGGACCGGCACGTCGCCACGGCACGGCCAGCGGCCCGGAAAATCTCATACCCTGGGCTATCACATCGCCACGGCACGGCCAGCGGCCCGGAACATCTCACCACCCGGGACCGGCACGTCGCCACGGCACGGCCAGCGGACCTGAACATCTCACCGCCCGGGACCGGCACGTTGCCTCGGCACGGCCAGCGGGCCGGAACATCTCACCACCCGGGGCCGGCACGTCGCCACGGCACGGCCAGCGGACCGGAACATCTCACCACCCGGGTCCGTCACATCGCCACGGCACGGCCAGCGGACCGGAACATCTCACCACCCGGGGCCGGCACGTCGCCACGGCACGGCCAGCGGACCGGAACATCCACCACGCGGGGCCGGCACGTCGCCACGGCACGGCCAGCGGCCCGGAACATCTCGCCACCTGAGGCCAGCACGTCGCCACGACACGGCCAGCGGCCCGGAACATCTCACCACGCGGGACCAGCACATCGCCACGGCACGGCCAGTGGCCCAGAACATCTCAACACCCTGGGCCAGCACGTCGCCACGGCATGGTCAGCGGACCGGAACATCCCACCTCCCGGGGCCAGCACGTCGCCACGGCACGGCCACCGGACCGGAACATCTCAGCACCCGGGGCCGGCACGTCGCCACGGCACGGCCAGCGGCCCGGAACATCTCACCCCCCTGGCCCGTCACGTCGCCACAGCACGGCCAGCGGCCCGGAACATCTCACCACCCGGGACCGGCACGTCGCCACGGCACAGCCAGCGGCCCGGAACATCTCACCACGCGGGACCAGCACGTCGCCACGGCACGGCCAGCGGCCCAGAATATCTCAACACCCTGGGCCACCACGTCGCCACGGCACGGCCAGCGGCCCGGAACATCTCACCTCCCGTGGCCAGCACGTCGCCACGGCATGGCCACCGGACCGGAACACCTCGCCACCCGAGGCCAGCACGTCGCCATGACACGGCCAGCAGCCCGGAACATCTCACCCCCCTGGCCCGTCACGTCGCCGCAGCACGGCCAGCGGCCCGGAACATCTCACCCCCCTGGCCCGTCACGTCACCACAGCACGGCCAGCGGCCCGGAACGTCTCACCACCCGGGACCGTCACGTCGCCACGGCACGGCCAGCGGCCCGGAACATCTCACCACCCGGGGCCGGCACGTCGCCACGGCACGGGCAGCGGACCGGAACATCTCACCACCCGGGTCCGGCACGTCGCCACGGCACGGCCAGCGGACCGGAACATCTCGCCACCCGAGGCCAGCACGTCGCCACGACACGGCCAGCGGCCCGGAACATCTCACCACGCGGGACCAGCACATCGCCACGGCACGGCCAGTGGCCCAGAACATCTCAACACCCTGGGCCAGCACGTCGCCACGGCACGGCTAGCGGACCGGAACATCCCACCTCCCGGGGCCAGCACGTCGCCATGGCATGGCCACCGGACCGGAACATCTCAGCACCCGGGGCCGGCACGTCGCCACGGCACGGCCAGTGGCCCAGAATATCTCAACACCCTGGGCCACCACGTCGCCACAGCACGGCCAGCGGCCCGGAACATCCCACCTCCCGGGGCCAGCACGTCGCCACGGCATGTCCACCGGACCGGAACATCTCAGCACCCGGGGCCGGCACTTCGCCACGGCACGGCCACCGGACCGGAACATCCCACCTCCTGGGGCCAGCACGTCGCCACGGCATGGCCACCGGACCGGAACATCTCGCCACCCGAGGCCAGCACGTCGCCATGACACGGCCAGCGGCCCGGAACATCTCACCCCCCTGGCCCGTCACGTCGCCACAGCACGGCCAGCGGCCCGGAACATCTCACCCCCCTGGCCCGTCACGTCGCCACAGCACGGCTAGCGGCCCGGAACATCTCACCTCCCGGGACCGGCACGTCGCCACGGCACGGCCAGCGGCCCGGAACTTCCCACCACCCGGGGCCAGCACGTCGCCACGGCATGGCCACCGGACCGGAACATCTCAGCACCCAGGGCCGGCACGTCGCCACGGCACGGCCACCGGACCGGAACATCTCACCCCCCTGGCCCGTCACGTCACCACAGGACGGCCAGCGGCCCGGAACATCTCACCTCCCGGGGCCGGCACGTTGCCACGGCATGTCCACCGGACCGGAACATCTCAGCACCCGGGGCCGGCACGTCGCCACGGCACGGCCAGCGGACCGGAACATCCCACCTCCCGGGGCCAGCACGTCGCCACGGCATGGCCACCGGACCGGAACATCTCAGCACCCGGGGCCGGCACGTCGCCACGGCACGGCCAGTGGCCCAGAATATCTCAACACCCTGGGCCACCACGTCGCCACAGCACGGCCAGCGGCCCGGAACATCCCACCTCCCGGGGCCAGCACGTCGCCACGGCATGTCCACCGGACCGGAACATCTCAGCACCCGGGGCCGGCACTTCGCCACGGCACGGCCACCGGACCGGAACATCCCACCTCCTGGGGCCAGCACGTCGCCACGGCATGGCCACCGGACCGGAACATCTCGCCACCCGAGGCCAGCACGTCGCCATGACACGGCCAGCGGAACGGAACATCTCACCTCCCGGGGCCGGCACGTCCCCACGGCAACGCCAGCGGCCCGGAACATCTCACAACCCGGGGACGGCACGTCGCCACGGCACGGCTAGCGGACCGGAACATCTCACCAGCCGGGGCCGGCACGTCGCCACGACACGGCCAGCGGCCCGGAACATCTCACCACGCGGGACCAGCACATCGCCACGGCACGGCCAGTGGCCCAGAACATCTCAACACCCTGGCCCAGCACGTCGCCACGGCACGGCCAGCGGACCGGAACATCCCACCTCCCGGGGCCAGCACGTCGCCACGGCATGGCCACCGGACCGGAACATCTCAGCACCCGGGGCCGGCACGTCGCCACGGCACGGCCACCGGACCGGAACATCTCATCACCTGGGGCCGGCACGTAGTCACGGTACGGCCAGCGGCCCGGAACATCTCACCCCCCTGGCCCGTCATGTCACCACAGGACGGCCAGCGGCCCGGAACATCTCACCACCCGGGGCCGGCACGTCGCCACGGCACGGCCAGCGGAACGGAACATCTCACCTCCCGGGACCTGCACGTCGCCACGGCACGGCCAGCGGCCCGGAACATCTCACTATCCGGGACCGGCACGTCGCCACGGCAACGCCAGCGGCCCGGGACATCTCACCACCCGGGACCGGCACGTCGCCATGGCACGGCCAGCGGCCCGGAACATCTCATACCCTGGGCCACCACGTCGCCACGGCACGGCCAGCGGCCTGGAACATGTCACCACCCGGGACCGGCACGTCGCCACGGCACGGCCAGCGGCCCGGAACATCTCACCGCCCGGGACCGGTACGTCGCCACGGCACGGGCAGCGGACCGGAATATATCACCACCCGGGGCTGGCACGTCGCCACGGCACGGCCAGCGGCCCGGAACGTCTCACCACCCGGGACCGGCACATCGCCAAGGCACGGCCAGCGGACCGGAACATCTCACTACCCGGAACCGGCACGTCGCCTCGGCACGGCCAGCGGCCCGGAACATCTCACCACCCGGGGCCGGCACGTCGCCACGGCACGGCCAGCGGACCGGAACATCTCATACCCTGGGCCACCACGACGCCACGGCACGGCCAGCGGCCCGGAACATCTCACCACCCGGGACCGGCACGTCGCCACGGCACGGCCAGCGGCCCGGAACATCTCACCGCCCGGGACCTGCACGTCGCCACGGCACGGCCAGCGGCCCGGAACATCTCACTATCCGGGACCGGCACGTCGCCACGGCACGGCCAGCGGACCGGAACATATCACCAACCATGGACGGCACGTCGCCACGGCACGGCCAGCGGCCAGGAACATCTCACCATCCGGGACCGGCACGTCGCCACGTTACGGCCAGCGGACCGGAACATCTCACAACCCGGGACCGGCACGTCGCCACGGCACGGCCAGCGAACCGGAACATCTCACCACCCGGGGCCGGCAGGTCGCCACGGCAACGCCAGCGGCCCGGAACATCTCACCACGCGGGACCAGCACATCACCACGGCACGGCCAGTGGCCCAGAACATGTCAACACCCTGGGCCAGCACGTCGCCACGGCACGGCCAGCGGACCGGAACATTTCACCACCCGGGACCGCCACGTCGCCACGGCAAGGCCAGCGGCCCGGAACATCTCACTATCCGGGACCGGCACGTCGCCACGGCACGGCCATCGGACCGGATCATCTCACTGCCCGGAACCGGTACGTCGCCTTGTCACGGCCAGCGGCCCGGAACATCTCACCACCTGGGGCCCCCTACGTCGCCACGGCACGGCCAGCGGACCGGAACATCTCAGCACCCGGGGCTGGCACGTCGCCACGGCAACGCCAGCGGCCCGGAACATCTCACCACCCGGGGCCGGCACGTCACCATGGCACGGCCAGCGGACCAGAACATCTCACCACCCGGGGCCGGCACGTCGCCACGGCACGGCCAGCGAACTGCAACATCTCACCACCCTGGCCTGTCACGACTCCACGGCACGGCCAGCGGACCGGAACATCTCACCACGCGGGACCAGCACGTCGCCAGGGCACGGCCAGCGGACCGGAACATCCCACCTCCCGGGGCCAGCATGTCGCCACGGCATGGCCACCTGACCGGAACATCTCAGCACCAGGGTCCGGCACGTCGCCACGGCACGTCCACCGGACCGGAACATCTCAGCACCCGGGGTCGGCACGTCGCCACGGCACGGCCAGCGGCCCGGAACATCTCACCACCCGGGACCGGCAATTAGCCACGGCACGGACAGCGGACCGGAACATCTCACCACCCGGGGCCGGCAGGTCGCCACGGCAACGCCAGCGGCCCGAAACATCTCACCACGCGGGACCAGCACATCACCACGGCACGGCCAGTGGCCCAGAACATGTCAACACCCTGGGCCAGCACGTCGCCACGGCACGGCCAGCGGACCGGAACATCCCACCTCCCGGGGCCAGCACATCGCCACGGCATGGCCACCGGACCGGAACATCTCACCGCCCGGAACCGCCACGTCGCCACGACACGGCCAGCGGCCCGGAACATCTCATACCCTGGGCCATCACGTCGCCACGGCACGGCCAGCGGCCCGGAACATCTCACCACCCGGGGCCGGCACGTCACCACGGCACGGCCAGCGGAACAGAACATCTCACCACCCGGGGCCGGCACGTCGCCACGGCACGGCCAGCGAACTGCAACATCTCACCACCCTGGCCCGTCACGTCTCCTCGGCACGGCCAGCGAACCGGAACATCTCACCACCCGGGGCCGGCAGGTCGCCACGGTAACGCCAGCGGCCCGGAACATCTCACCACCCGGGACCGGCACGTCGACAAGGCATGGCCAGCGGACCGGAACATCTCACTACCCTGAACCGGCACGTCGCCTCTCCACGGACAGCGGCCCGGAACATCTCACTACCCGGGGCCGGCACGTTGCCACGGCACGGCCAGCGGACCGGAACATCTCATACCCTGGTCCACCACGTCGCCACGGCACGGCCAGCGGCCCGGAACATCTCACCACCCGGGGCCGGCACGTCGCCACGGCACGGCCGGCGGATCGGAACATCTCACCACCCAGGGCCGGCATGTCGCCACGGCACAGCCGGCAGATCAGAACATCTCACCACCCGGGGCCGGGATGTCGCCACGGCACGGCCGGCGGACCGGAACATCTCACCACCCGGGACCGGCACGTCGCCACGGCACGGCCAGCGGACCGGAACATCCCAGCACCCGGGGCCGGCAGGTCACCACGACACGGCCAGCGGACCGGAGCATCTCACGAGCCGGGGCCGGCAGGTCGCTACGGCACGGCCAGCGGACCGGAACATCTCACGAGCCGGGGCCGGCACGTCGCCACGGCACGGCCAGCGGACCGGAACATCTCACCCCCCGGGGCCAGCACGTCGCCACGGCACGGCCAGCGACCCAGAACATCTCACCACCTGGGGCCAGCACGTCGCCACAACACGGCCAGCGGCCCGGAACATCTCACCACCTGGGACCGCCACGTCGCCACGGTACGGCCAGCGGCCCGGAACATCTCACCACCCGGGACCGGCATGTCGCCACGACATGGCCAGTGGCCCGGAACATCTCAAAATCCTGGGCTAGCACGTCGCCACGGCACGGCCAGCGGACCGGAACATCTCACCACCCGGGGCCGGCACGTCGCCACGGCACGGCTAGCGGACCGGACCATCTCACCAGCTGGGGCCAGCAGGTCACCACCGCACGGCCAACGGCCCGGAATATCTCACCAACCGGGACCAGAACGTCGCCACGGCACGGCCAGTGGCCCAGAACATCTCAACAACCTGGGCCAGCACGTCGCCACGGCACGGCCAGCGGACCGGAACATGTCACCACCCGGGGCCGGCACGTCGCCACGGCACGGCCAGCGCACGGGAACATGTCACCACCCGGGGCCGGCACGTCGCCACGGCACGGCCAGCGGCCCGGAACATCTCACCACCCGGGGCCGGCACGTCGCCACGGCACGGCCAGCGGCCCGGAACATCTCACCCACCTGGGCCGTCACGTCGCCACGGCACGGCCAGCGGCCCGGAACATCTCACCGTCCGGAACTGCACGTCGCCACGGCACGGCCAGCGGACCGGAACATCTCACCACCCGGGGCCGGCACGTCGCCACGGCACGGCCAGCGGACCGGACCATCTCACCAGCCGGGGCCAGCACGTCACCACGGCACGGCCAGCGGCACGGAATATCTCACCAACCGGGACCGGCACGCCGCCACGGCACGGCCAGCGGACCGGAGCATCTCACCCCCCTGGGCCGGCATGTCGCCATGTCACGGCCGGCGAACCGGAACATCTCACCACCCGGGGCCGGCACATCGCCACGGCAAGGCCAGCGGCCCTGAACATCTCACCACCCAGGACCGGCAAGTCGCCAAGGCACGGCCAGCGGACCAGAATATCTCACCACCACCCGGGACCGGCACGTCGCCACGGCACGGCGAGCGGTTGAAACATCTCAGCACCCGGGGCCGGCCGGTCGCCACGGCACGGCCAGCGGACCGGAGCATCTCACCCCCCTAGGTCGGCACGTCGCCACGGCACGGAAAGCGGCCCGGAACATCTCACCACCCGGGGCCGGCACGTCGCCACGGCACGGCCAGCGGCCCGGAACATCTCACCGTCCGGAACTGCACGTCGCCACGGCACGGCCAGCGGACCGGAACATCTCACCACCCGGGGCCGGCACGTCGCCACGGCACGGCCAGCGGACCGGACCATCTCACCAGCCGGGGCCAGCACGTCACCACGGCACGGCCAGCGGCACGGAATATCTCACCAACCGGGACCGGCACGCCGCCACCGCACGGCCAGCGGACCGGAGCATCTCACCCCCCTGGGCCGGCATGTCGCCACGTCACGGCCGGCGAACCGGAACATCTTACAACCCGGGGCCGGCACATCGCCACGGCAAGGCCAGCGGCCCTGAACATCTCACCACCCAGGACCGGCAAGTCGCCAGGGCACGGCCAGCGGACCGGAATATCTCACCACCACCCGGGACCGGTACGTCGCCACGGCACGGCGAGCGGTTGGAACATCTCAGCACCCGGGGCCGGCCGGTCGCCACGGCACGGCCAGCGGACCGGAGCATCTCACCCCCCTAGGCCGGCACGTCGCCACGGCACGGCCAGCGGCCCGGAACATCTCACCACCCTTCGCCGGCACGTCGCCACGGCACGGCCAGCGGACCAGAACATCTCACTACCCGGGACCGGCACGTCGCCACGGCACGGCCAGCGGCCCGGAACATCTCACAACCCGGGGACGGCACGTCGCCACGGCACGGCTAGCGGACCGGAACATCTCACCAGCCGGGGCCGGCAAGTCGCCACGGCACGGCCAGCGCACGGGAACATGTCACCACCCGGGGCCGGCACGTCGCCACGGCACGGCCAGCGGCCCGGAATATCTCACCACCCGGGGCCGGCACGTCGCCACGGCACGGCCAGCGGCCCGGAACATCTCACCCACCTGGGCCGTCACGTCGCCACGGCACGGCCAGCGGCCCGGAACATCTCACCGTCCGGAACTGCACGTCGCCACGGCACGGCCAGCGGACCGGAACATCTCACCACCCGGGGCCGGCACGTCGCCACGGCACGGCCAGCGGACCGGACCATCTCACCAGCCGGGGCCAGCACGTCACCACGGCACGGACAGCGGCACGGAATATCTCACCAACCGGGACCGGCACGCCGCCACGGCACGGCCAGCGGACCGGAGCATCTCACCCCCCTGGGCCGGCATGTCGCCACGTCACGGCCGGCGAACCGGAACATCTCACCACCCGGGGCCGGCACATCGCCACGGCAAGGCCAGCGGCCCTGAACATCTCACCACCCAGGACCGGCAAGTCGCCAAGGCACGGCCAGCGGACCAGAATATCTCACCACTACCCGTGACCGGCACGTCGCCACGGCACGGCGAGCGGTTGGAACATCTCAGCACCCGGGGCCGGCCGGTCGCCACGGCACGGCCAGCGGACCGGAGCATCTCACCCCCCTAGGCCGGCACGTCGCCACGGCACGGACAGCGGCCCGGAACATCTCACCACCCGGGGCCGGCACGTCGCCACGACACGGCCAGCGGCACGGAATATCTCACCAACCGGGACCGGCACGCCGCCACGGCACGGCCAGCGGAGCGGAGCATCTCACCCCCCTGGGCCGGCATGTCGCCACGTCACGGCCGGCGAACCGGAACATCTTACCACCCGGGGCCGGCACATCGCCACGGCAAGGCCAGCGGCCCTGAACATCTCACCACCCAGGACCGGCAAGTCGCCAGGGCACGGCCAGCGGACCGGAATATCCCACCACCACCCGGGACCGGCACGTCGCCACGGCACGGCCAGCGGCCCGGAACATCTCACAACCCGGGGACGGCACGTCGCCACGGCACGGCTAGCGGACTGGAACATCTCACCAGCCGGGGCCGGCACGTCGCCACGGCACGGCCAGCGGACCAGAACATCTCACCACCCGGGGCCGGCACGTCGCCACGGCACGGCCAGCGGCCCGGAACATCTCACCACTCGGGATCGGCACGTCGCCAAGGCACGGCCAGCGGCCCGGAACATCTCACCACCCGGGACCGGCACATCGCCACGGCACGGCCGGTGGCCTAGAATATCTCAACACTCTGGGCCACCATGTCGCCACGGCACGGCCAGCGGACCAGAACATCCCACCTCCCGGGGCCAGCACGTCGCCACGGCACGGCCAGCGGACCGGAATATCTCAACCCCCGGGGCCGACACACCGCCACGGCACGGCCAGCGGCCCAGAACATCTCACCACCTGGGACCGCCACGTCACCACGGTACGGCCAGCGGCCCGGAACATCTCACCACCAACCGGGACCGGCACTTCGCCACGGCATGGCCAGCGGACCGGAACATCACAACACCCTGGGCCAGCACGTCGCTACGGCACGGCCAGCGGACCGGAACATCCACCACCCGGGGCCGGCACGTCGCCACGGCACGGCCAGCGCAACGGAACATCCACCACCCGGGGCCGGCACGTCGCCACGGCACGGCCAGCGGCCCGGAACATCTCGCCATCCGAGGCCAGCACGTCGCCATGACACGGCCAGCGGCCCGGAACATCTCACCCCCCTGGCCCGTCACGTCGCCACAGCACGGCCAGCTGCCCGGAACATCTCACCCCCCTGGCCCGTCACGCCGCCACAGCACGGCCAGCGGCCCGGAACATCTCAGCACCCAGGGCCGGTACGTCGCCACGGCACGGCCAGCGGCCCGCAACATCTCACCCCCCTGGCTCGTCACTTCGCCACAGCACGGCCAGCGGCCCGGAACATCTCACTACCCGGAACCGGCACGTCGCCTCGGCACTACCAGCTGCCCGGAACATCTCACCACCCGGGGCCGGCAAGTCGCCACGGCACGGCCAGCGGACCGGAACATCTCACTACCCGGAACCGGCACGTCGCCTCGGCACGACCAGCTGCCCGGAATATCTCACCACCCAGGGCCGGCAAGTCGCCACGGCACGGCCAGTGGACCGGAACATCTCATACCCTGGGCCATCACGTCGCCACGGCACGGCCAGCGGCCCGGAACATCTCACCACCTGAGGCCAGCACGTCGCCACGACACGGCCAGCAGCCCGGAACATCTCACCACGCGGGACCAGCACATCGCCACGGCACGGCCAGTGGCCCAGAACATCTCAAAACCCTGGGCCAGCACGTCGCCACGGCACGGCCAGCGGACCGGAACATCCCACCTCCCGGGGCCAGCACGTCGCCACGGCATGGCCACCGGACCGGAATATCTCAGCACCCGGGGCCGGCACGTCGCCACGGCACGGCCAGTGGCCCAGAATATCTCAACACCCTGGGCCACCACGTCGCCACAGCACGGCCAGGGGCCCGGAACATCCCACCTCCCGGGGCCAGCACGTCGCCACGGCATGTCCACCGGACCGGAACATCTCAGCACCCGGGGCCGGCACTTCGCCACGGCACGGCCACCGGACCGGAACATCCCACCTCCTGGGGCCAGCACGTCGCCACGGCATGGCCACCGGACCGGAACATCTCGCCACCCGAGGCCAGCACGTCGCCATGACACGGCCAGCGGCCCGGAACATCTCACCCCCCTGGCCCGTCACGTCGCCACAGCACGGCCAGCGGCCCGGAACTTCTCACCCCCGTGGCCCGTCACGTCGCCACAGCACGGCTAGCGGCCCGGAACATCTCACCACCCGGGACCGGCACGTCGCCACGGCACGGCCAGCGGCCCGGAACTTCCCACCACCCGGGGCCAGCACGTCGCCACGGCATGGCCACCGGACCGGAATATCTCAGCACCCGGGGCCGGCACGTCGCCACGGCACGGCCAGTGGCCCAGAATATCTCAACACCCTGGGCCACCACGTCGCCACAGCACGGCCAGGGGCCCGGAACATCCCACCTCCCGGGGCCAGCACGTCGCCACGGCATGTCCACCGGACCGGAACATCTCAGCACCCGGGGCCGGCACTTCGCCACGGCACGGCCACCGGACCGGAACATCCCACCTCCTGGGGCCAGCACGTCGCCACGGCATGGCCACCGGACCGGAACATCTCGCCACCCGAGGCCAGCACGTCGCCATGACACGGCCAGCGGCCCGGAACATCTCACCCCCCTGGCCCGTCACGTCGCCACAGCACGGCCAGCGGCCCGGAACTTCTCACCCCCGTGGCCCGTCACGTCGCCACAGCACGGCTAGCGGCCCGGAACATCTCACCACCCGGGACCGGCACGTCGCCACGGCACGGCCAGCGGCCCGGAACTTCCCACCACCCGGGGCCAGCACGTCGCCACGGCATGGCCACCGGACCGGAACATCTCAGCACCCGGGGCCGGCACGTCGCCACGGCACGGCCACCGGACCGGAACATCTCAGCACCCGGGGCCGTCACGTCGCCACGGCACGGCCAGCGGCCCGGAACATCTCACCACGCGGGACCAGCAGATCGCCACGGCACGGCCAGTGGCCCAGAACATCTCAACACCCTGGCCCAGCACGTCGCCACGGCACGGCCAGCGGACCGGAACATCCCACCTCCCGGGGCCAGCACGTCGCCACGGCATGGCCACCGGACCGGAACATCTCAGCACCCGGGGCCGGCACGTCGCCACGGCACGGCCACCGGACCGGAACATCTCATCACCTGGGGCCGGCACGTAGTCACGGTACGGCCAGCGGCCCGGAACATCTCACCCCCCTGGCCCGTCACGTCACCACAGGACGGCCAGCGGCCCGGAACATCTCACCACCCGGGGCCGGCACGTCGCCACGGCACGGCCAGCGGAACGGAACATCTCACCTCCCGGGGCCGGCACGTTGCCACGGCAACTCCAGCGGCCCGGGACATCTCACCACCCGGGACCGGCACGTCGCCATGGCACGGCCAGCGGCCCGGAACATCTCATACCCTGGGCCACCACGTCGCCACGGCACGGCCAGCGGCCTGGAACATCTCACCACCCGGTACCGGCACGTCGCCACGGCACGGCCAGCGGCCCGGAACATCTCACCGCCCGGGACCGGCACGTCGCCACGGCACGGCCAGCGGCCCGGAACATCTCACTATCCGGGACCGGCACGTCGCCACGGCACGGCCAGCGGACCGGAATATATCACCACCCGGGGCCGGCACGTCGCCAAGGCACGGCCAGCGGCCCGGAACCTCTCACCACCCGGGACCGGCACGTCGCCAAGGCACGGCCAGTGGCCCTGAACATGTCAACACCCTGGGCCAGCACGTCGCCACGGCACGGCCAGCGGACCGGAACATTTCACCACCCGGGACCGCCACGTCGCCACGGCAAGGCCAGCGGCCCGGAACATCTCACTATCCGGGACCGGCACGTCGCCACGGCACGGCCAGCGGACCGGATCATCTCACTGCCCGGAACCGGCACGTCGCCTTGTCACGGCCAGCGGCCCGGAACATCTCACCACCTGGGGCCCCCCACGTCGCCACGGCACGGCCAGCGGACCGGAACATCTCAGCACCCGGGGCTGGCACGTCGCCACGGCAACGCCAGCGGCCCGGAACATCTCACCACCCGGGGCCGGCACGTCACCATGGCACGGCCAGCGGACCAGAACATCTCACCACCCGGGGCCGGCACGTCGCCACGGCACGGCCAGTGGCCCAGAACATCTCAACACCCTGGGCCAGCACGTCGCCAGGGCACGGCCAGCGGACCGGAACATCCCACCTCCCGGGGCCAGCACGTCGCCACGGCATGGCCACCTGACCGGAACATCTCAGCACCAGGGTCCGGCACGTCGCCACGGCACGTCCACCGGACCGGAACATCTCAGCACCCGTGGCCGGCACGTCGCCACGGCACGGCCAGCGGCCCGGAACATCTCACCACCCGGGACCGGCAATTCGCCACGGCACGGACAGCGGACCGGAACATCTCACCACCCGGGGCCGGCAGGTCGCCACGGCAACGCCAGCGGCCCGAAACATCTCACCACGCGGGACCAGCACATCACCACGGCACGGCCAATGGCCCAGAACATGTCAACACCCTGGGCCAGCACGTCGCCACGGCACGGCCAGCGGACCGGAACATCCCACCTCCCGGGGCCAGCACATCGCCACGGCATGGCCACCGGACCGGAACATCTCACCGCCCGGGACCGGCACGTCGCCACGGCACGGCCAGCGGCCCGGAACATCTCATACCCTGGGCCATCACGTCGCCACGGCACGGCCAGCGGCCCGGAACATCTCACCACCCGGGGCCGGCACGTCACCACGGCACGGCCAGCGGAACAGAACATCTCACCACCCGGGGCCGGCACGTCGCCACGGCACGGCCAGCGAACTGCAACATCTCACCACCCTGGCCCGTCACGTCTCCTCGGCACGGCCAGCGAACCGGAACATCTCACCACCCGGGGCCGGCAGGTCGCCACGGTAACGCCAGCGGCCCGGAACATCTCACCACCCAGGACCGGCACGTCGACAAGGCATGGCCAGCGGACCGGAACATCTCACTACCCTGAACCGGCACGTCGCCTCTCCACGGACAGCGGCCCGGAACATCTCACTACCCGGGGCCGGCACGTTGCCACGGCACGGCCAGCGGACCGGAACATCTCATACCCTGGTCCACCACGTCGCCACGGCACGGCCAGCGGCCCGGAACATCTCACCGCCCGGGACCTGCACGTCGCCACGGCACGGCCAGCGGCCCGGAACATCTCACTATCCGGGACCGGCACGTCGCCAGGGCACGGCCAGCGGCCCGGAACATCTCACCGCCCGGGACCTACACGTCGCCACGGCACGGCCAGCGGCCCGGAACATCTCACTATCCGGGACCGGCACGTCGCCACGGCACGGCCAGCGGACCGGAACATATCACCACCCATGGCCGGCACGTCGCCACGGCACGACCAACGGCCAGGAACATCTCACCACCCGGGACCGGCACGTCGCCACGGCACGGCCAGCGGACCGGAACATCTCACCACCCGGGACCAGCACGTCGCCACGGCACGGCCAGCGAACCGGAACATCTCACCACCCGGGGCCGGCAGGTCGCCACGGCAACGCCAGCGGCCCGGAACATCTCACCACGCGGGACCAGCACATCACCACGGCACGGCCAGTGGCCCAGAACATGTCAACACCCTGGGCCAGCACGTCGCCACGGCACAGCCAGCGGACCGGAACATCCCACCTCCCGGGGCCAGCACGTCGCCACGGCATGGCCACCGGACCGGAACATCTCAGCACCCGGGGCCGGCACGTCGCCACAGCACGTCCACCAGACCGGAACATCTCAGCACCCGGGCCGGAATGTCGCCACGGCACGGCCAGCGGCCCGGAACATCTCACCACCCGGGACCGGCACGTCGCCACGGCACGGCCAGGGGCCCGGAACATCTCACCGCCCGGGACCGGCACGTCGCCACGGCACGGCCAGCGGCCCGGAACATCTCATACCCTGGGCCATCACGTCGCCACGGCACGGCCAGCGGCCCGGAACATCTCACCCCCCTAGCCTGTCACGTCGCCACAGCACGGCCAGCGGCCCGGAACATCTCACCCCCCTGGCCTGTCACGTCGCCACAGCACGGCCAGCGGCCCGGAACATCTCACCACCCGGGGCCGGCACGTCGCCACGGCACGGACAGCGGACAGGAACATCTCACGTCCCGGGGCCGGCATGTCGCCACGGCAACGCCAGCGGCCCGGGACATGTCACCACCCGGGACCGGCACGTCGCCACGGCACGGCCAGCGGCCCGGAACATCTCATACCCTGGGCCACCACGTCGCCACGGCACGGCCAGCGGCCCGGAACATCTCACCACCCGGGACCGGCACGTCGCCACGGCACGGCCAGCGGACCGGAATATTTCAGCCCCCTGTGGCGACACGTCGCCACGGCACGGCCAGCGGCCCGGAACATCTCATACCCTGGGCCATCACGTCGCCACGGCACGGCCAGCGGACCGGAACATCTCACCCCCCTGGCCCGTCACGTCGCCACAGCAGGGCCAGCGGCCCGGAACATCTCACCACCCGGGGCCGGCACGTCGCCACGGCACGGCCAGCGGACCGGAACATCTCACCACCCGGGGCCGGCACGTCGCCACGGCACGGCCAGCGGCCCGGAACATCTCACCACTCGGGATCGGCACGTCGCCAAGGCACGGCCAGCGGCCCGGAACATCTCACCACCCGGGACCGGCACATCGCCACGGCACGGCCGGTGGCCTAGAATATCTCAACACTCTGGGCCACCATGTCGCCACGGCACGGCCAGCGGACCAGAACATCCCACCTCCCGGGGCCAGCACGTCGCCACGGCACGGCCAGCGGACCGGAATATCTCACCCCCCGGGGCCGACACACCGCCACGGCACGGCCAGCGGCCCAGAACATCTCACCACCTGGGACCGCCACGTCACCACGGTACGGCCAGCGGCCCGGAACATCTCACCACCAACCGGGACCGGCACTTCGCCACGGCATGGCCAGCGGACCGGAACATCACAACACCCTGGGCCAGCACGTCGCTACGGCACGGCCAGCGGACCGGAACATCCACCACCCGGGGCCGGCACGTCGCCACGGCACGGCCAGCGCAACGGAACATCCACCACCCGGGGCCGGCACGTCGCCACGGCACGGCCAGCGGCCCGGAACATCTCGCCATCCGAGGCCAGCACGTCGCCATGACACGGCCAGCGGCCCGGAACATCTCACCCCCCTGGCCCGTCACGTCGCCACAGCACGGCCAGCTGCCCGGAACATCTCACCCCCCTGGCCCGTCACGCCGCCACAGCACGGCCAGCGGCCCGGAACATCTCAGCACCCAGGGCCGGTACGTCGCCACGGCACGGCCAGCGGCCCGCAACATCTCACCCCCCTGGCTCGTCACTTCGCCACAGCACGGCCAGCGGCCCGGAACATCTCACTACCCGGAACCGGCACGTCGCCTCGGCACGACCAGCTGCCCGGAACATCTCACCACCCGGGGCCGGCAAGTCGCCACGGCACGGCCAGCGGACCGGAACATCTCACTACCCGGAACCGGCACGTCGCCTCGGCACGACCAGCTGCCCGGAATATCTCACCACCCAGGGCCGGCAAGTCGCCACGGCACGGCCAGTGGACCGGAACATCTCAGCACCCGGGGCCGGCACTTCGCCACGGCACGGCCACCGGACCGGAACATCCCACCTCCTGGGGCCAGCACGTCGCCACGGCATGGCCACCGGACCGGAACATCTCGCCACCCGAGGCCAGCACGTCGCCATGACACGGCCAGCGGCCCGGAACTTCCCACCACCCGGGGCCAGCACGTCGCCACGGCATGGCCACCGGACCGGAACATCTCAGCACCCGGGGCCGGCACGTCGCCACGGCACGGCCACCGGAACGGAACATCTCAGCACCCGGGGCCGTCACGTCGCCACGGCACGGCCAGCGGACCGGAACATCCCACCTCCCGGGGCCAGCACGTCGCCACGGCATGGCCACCGGACCGGAACATCTCAGCACCCGGGACCGGCACGTCGCCACGGCACGGCCAGCGGCCCGGAACATCTCATACCCTGGGCCATCACGTCGCCACGGCACGGCCAGCGGCCCGGAACATCTCACCACCCGGGACCGGCACGTCGCCACGGCACGGCCAGCGGCCCGGAACATCTCACCCCCCTAGCCTGTCACGTCGCCACAGCACGGCCAGCGGCCCGGAACATCTCACCCCCCTGGCCTTTCACGTCGCCACAGCACGGCCAGCGGCCCGGAACATCTCACCACCCGGGGCCGGCACGTCGCCACGGCACGGACAGCGGACAGGAACATCTCACGTCCCGGGGCCGGCATGTCGCCACGGCAACGCCAGCGGCCCGGGACATGTCACCACCCGGGACCGGCACGTCGCCACGGCACGGCCAGCGGCCCGGAACATCTCATACCCTGGGCCACCACGTCGCCACGGCACGGCCAGCGGCCCGGAACATCTCACCACCCGGGACCGGCACGTCGCCACGGCACGGCCAGCGGACCGGAATATTTCAGCCCCTTGTGGCGACACGTCGCCACGGCACGGCCAGCGGCCCGGAACATCTCATACCCTGGGCCATCACGTCGCCACGGCACGGCCAGCGGACCGGAACATCTCACCCCCCTGGCCCGTCACGTCGCCACAGCAGGGCCAGCGGCCCGGAACATCTCACCACCCGGGGCCGGCACGTCGCCACGGCACGGCCAGCAGACCGGAACATCTCACCACCCGGGGCCGGCACGTCGCCACGGCACGGCCAGCGGCCCGGAACATCCCATACCCTGGGCCTGCACGTCGCTGCAGCACGGCCAGCGGCCCGGAACATCTCACCACCCGGGACCGGCATGTCGCCAAGGCACGGCCAGCGGACCGGAACATCTCACTACCCGGAACCGGCACGTCGCCTCGGCACGGCCAGCGGCCCGGAACATCTCACCACCCGGGGCCGGCACGTCGCCACGGTACGGCCAGCGGACCGGAACATCTCATACCCTGGGCCACCACGTCGCCACGGCACGGCCAGCGGCCCGGAACATCTCACCACCCGGGACCGGCACGTCGCCACGGCACGGCCAGCGGCCCGGAACATCTCACTATCCGGGACCGGCACGTCGCCACGGCACGGCCTGAGGTCCGGAACATATCACCACCCATGACCGGCACGTCGCCACGGCACGGCCAGCGGCCAGGAACATCTCACCACCCGGGACCGGCACGTCGCCACAGCACGGCCAGCGGACCGGAACATCTCACCACCCGGGACCGGCACGTCGCCACGGCACGGCCAGCGAACCGGAACATCTCACCACCCGGGGCCGGCACGTCGCCACAGCAACGCCAGCAGCCCGGAACATCTCACCACCCGGGACCGGCACGTCGCCACGGCACGGCCAGCGAACCGGAACATCTCAGCACCCGGGGCCGGCACGTCGCCACGGCACGTCCACCGGACCGGAACATCTCAGCACCCGGGGCCGGCACGTCGCCACGGCACGGCCAGCGGCCCGGAACATCTCACACCCCTGGCCTGTCACGTCGCCACAGCACGTCCAGCGGCCCGGAACATCTCACCACCCGGGGCCGGCACGTCGCCACGGCACGGCCAGCGGACCGGAACATCTCACCTCCCGGGGCCAGCATGTCGCCACGGCAACGCCAGCGGCCCGGGACATCTCACCACCCGGGACCGGCACGTCGCCACGGCACGGCCAGCGGCCCGGAACATCTCATACCCTGGGCCACCACGTCGCCACGGCACGGCCAGCGGCCCGGAACATCTCACCACCCGGGACCGGCACGTCGCCACGGCACGGCCAGCGGACCGGAATATTTCAGCCCCCTGGGGCGACACGTCGCCACGGCACGGCCAGCGGCACGGAATATCTCACCACCCGGGACCGGCACGTTGCCACGGCACGGCCAGCGGCCCGGAACATCTCATACCCTGGGCCATCACGTCGCCACGGCACGGCCAGCGGACCGGAACATCTCACCCCCCTGGCCCGTCACGTCGCCAGAGCACGGCCAGCGACCCGGAACATCTCACCACCCGGGGCCGGCACGTCGCCACGGCACGGCCAGCGGACCGGAACATCTCACCTCCCGGGGTCGGCATGTCGCCACGGCACTGCCAGCGGCCAGGGACATCTCACCACCCGGGACCGGCACGTCGCCACGGCATGGCCAGGGGCCCGGAACATCTCACTATCCGGGACCGGCACGTCGCCACGGCACGGCCTGCGGACCGGAACATATCACCACCCATGGCCGGCACGTCGCCACGGCACGGCCAGCGGCCAGGAACATCTCACCACCCGGGACCGGCACGTCGCCACGGCACGGCCAGCGGCCCGGAACATCTCACCACCCGGGACCGGCACGTCGCCACGGCACGGCCAGCGGACCGGAATATTTCAGCCCCCTGGGGCGACACGTCGCCACGGCACGGCCAGCGGCACGGAATATCTCACCACCCGGGACTGGCACGTTGCCACGGCACGGCCAGCGGCCCGGAACATCTCATACCCTGGGCCATCACGTCGCCACGGCACGGCCAGCGGCCCGGAAGATCTCACCACCCGGGGCCGGCACGTCGCCACGGCACGGCCAGCGGACCGGAACATCTCACCTCCCGGGGTCGGCATGTCGCCACGGCAACGCCAGCGGCCCGGGACATCTCACCACCCGGGACCGGCACGTCGCCACGGCACGGCCTGCGGACCGGAACATATCACCACCCATGGCCGGCACGTCGCCACGGCACGGCCAGCGGCCAGGAACATCTCACCACCCGGGACCGGCACGTCGCCACGGCACGGCCAGCGGCCCGGAACATCTCACCACCCGGGACCGGCACGTCGCCACGGCACGGCCAGCGGACCGGAATATTTCAGCCCCCTGGGGCGACACGTCGCCACGGCACGGCCAGCGGCCCGGAACATCTCACCGCCCGGGAATGGCACGTCGCCACGGCACGGCCAGCGGCCCGGAACATCTCACTATCCGGGACCGGCACGTCGCCACGGCACGGCCAGCGGACCGGAACATATTACCACACGGGGCAGGCACGTCGCCACGTCAAGGCCAGCGGCCAGGAACATCTCACCACCCGGGACCGGCACGTCGCCACGGCACGGCCAGCGGCCCGGAACATCTCACCACCCGGGACCGGCACGTCGCCACGGCACGGCCAGCGGCCCGGAACATCTCACCACCCGGGACCGGCACGTCGCCACGGCACGGCCAGCGGCCCGGAACATCTCACCACCCGGGACCGGCACGTCGCCACAGCACGGCCAGCGGCCCGGAACATCTCACCACCCGGGACCGGCACGTCGCCACGGCACGGCCAGCGGCCCGGAACATCTCACTATCCGGGACCGGCACGTCACCACGGCACGGCCTGCGGACCGGAACATATCACCACCCATGGCCGGCACGACGCCACGGCACGGCCAGCGGACCGGAACATCTCACCACCCGGGACCGGCACGTCGCCACGGCACGGCCAGCGGACCGGAACATCTCACCACCCGGGGCCGGCACGTCGCCACAGCAACGCCAGCGGCCCGGAAAATCTCACCACGCGGGACCAGCACATCGCCACGGCACGGCCAACGGCCCGGAACATCTCATCGCCCGGGACCGGCATGTTGCCACGGTACGGCCAGCGGCCCGGAACATCTCACCGCCCGGGACAGGCACGTCGCCACGGCAATGCCAGCGGCCTGGAATATCTCACAACCCGGGACCGGCACGTCGCCACGGCACGGCCAGCGGACTGAAATATCTCAGCACCCGGGGCTGGCACGTCGCCACGGCAACGCCAGCGGCCCGTAACATCTCACCACCCGGGGCCGGCACGTCGCCACGGCACGGCCAGCGGCCCGGAACATGTCACCACCCGGGACCGGCACGTCGCCACGGCACGGCCAGCGGACTGGAAAATCTCACCACGCGGGGACGGCACGTCGCCATGGCACGGCCAGCGGCCCGGAACATCTCACCGCCCGGGGCCGGCACGTCGCCATGGCACGGCCAGCGGCCCGGAATATCTTAGCCCCCTGGGGCGACACGTCGCCACGGCACGGCCAGCGGCACGGAATATCTCACCACCCGGGACCGGCACGTTGCCACGGCACGGCCACCGGACCGGAACATCTCATACCCTGGGCCATCACGTCGCCACGGCACGGCCAGCGGCCCGGAACATCTCACCACACGGGACCGGCACGTCGCCACGGCACGGCCAGCGGACCGGAACATCTCACCGCCCGGGACCGGCACGTCGCTACGGCACGGCCAGCGGCCCGGAACATCTCACTATCCGGGACCGGCACGTCGCCACGGCACGGCCAGCGGACCGGAACATATCAACACCCAGGGCCGGCACGTCGCCACGGCACGGCCAGCGGCCAGGAACATCTCACCACCCGGGACCGGCACGTCGCCACGGCACGGCCAGCGGACCGGAACATCTCACAACCCGGCACAGGCACGTCGCCACGGCATGGCCAGCGAACCGGAACATCTCACCACCCGGGACCGGCACGTCGCCACGGCACGGCCAGCGGCACGGAATATCTCACCGCCCGGGACCGGCACGTCGCCGCGGCACGGCCAGCGGCCCGGAACATCTCACCACCCGGGACCGGCACGTCGCCAAGGCACGGCCAGCGGACCGGAACATCTCACTACCCGGAACCGGCACGTCGCCTCGGCACGGCCAGCGGCCCGGAACATCTCACCACCCGGGGCCGGCACGTCGCCACGGCACGGCCAGCGGCCCGGAACATCTCACCGCCCGGGACCGGCACGTCGCCACGGCACGGCCAGCGGCCCGGAACATCTCACTATCCGGGGCCGGCACGTCGCCACGGCAACGCCAGCGGCCCGGAACATCTCACCATGCGGGACCAGCACATCGCCACGGCACGGCCAGTGGCCCAGAACATCTCAACACCCTGGGCCAGCACGTCGTCACGGCACGGCCAGCGGACCGGAACATCCCACCTCCCGGGGCCTGCACGTCGCCACGGCATGGCCACCGGACCGGAACATCTCAGCACCCGGGGCTAGCACGTCGCCACGGCACGTACACCGGACCGGAACATCTCAGCACCCGGGGCCGGCACTTCGCCACGGCACGGCCAGTGGACAGGAACATCTCACCCCCCTGGCCCGTCACATCGCCACAGCACGGCCAGCGGCCCGGAACATCTCACCACCCGGGACCGGCACGTCGCCACGGCACGGCCAGCGGCCCGGAACATCTCACCGCCCGGGACCGGCACGTCGCCACGGCACGGCCAGCGGCCCGGAACATCTCATACCCTGGGCCATCACGTCGCCACGGCACGGCCAGCGGCCCGGAACTTCTCACCACCCGGGACGGGCACGTCGCCACGGCACGGCCAGCGGCCCGGAAAATCTCATCGCCCGGGACCGGCATGTCGCCACGGAACGGCCAGCGGCCCGGAACATCTCACCACCTGGGGCCGGCACGTCGCCACGGCAACGCCAGCGGCCTGGAATATCTCACCACCAGGGACGGGCACGTCGCCACGGCACGGCCAGCGGACTGGAACATCTCAGCACCTGTGGCCGGCACGTCGCCACGGCACGGCCAGCGGACCGGAAAATCTCACCACCCGGGGCCGGCACGTCGCCATGGCACGGCGAGCGGCCCGGAATATCTCAGCCCCCTGGGGCGACACGTCGCCACGGCACGGCCAGCGGCACGGAATATCTCATACCCTGGGCCATCACGTCGCCACGGCACGGCCAGCGGACCGGAACATCTCACCACCCGGGGCCGGCACGTCGCCACGGCACGGCCAGCGAACCGGAACATCTCACCACCCGGGACCGGCACGTCGCCATGGCACGGCCAGCGGCCGGGAACATCTCACCACGCGGGACCAGCACATCGCCACGGCACGGCCAGTGGCCCAGAACATCTCAACACCCTGGGCCAGCACGTCGCCAAGGCACGGCCAGCGGACCGGAACATCCCACCTCCCGGGGCCAGCACGTCGCCACGGCATGGCCACCGGACCGGAACATCTCAGCACCCGGGTCCGGCACGTGGCCACGGCACGTCCACCGGACCGGAACATCTCACCACCCGGGACCGGCACGTCGCCACGGCACGGCCAGCGGACCGGAACATCTCACCACCCGGGGCCGGCACGTCGCCACAGCAACGCCAGCGGCCCGGAAAATCTCACCACGCGGGACCAGCACATCGCCACGGCACGGCCAGCGGCCCGGAACATCTCATCGCCCGGGACCGGCATGTTGCCACGGTACGGCCAGCGGCCCGGAACATCTCACCGCCCGGGACCGGCACGTCGCCACGGCACGGCCAGCGGCCCGGAACATCTCACCACCCGGGGCCAGCACGTCGCCACGGCAATGCCAGCGACCTGGAATATCTCACAACCCGGGACCGGCACGTCGCCACGGCACGGCCAGCGGACTGAAACATCTCAGCACCCGGGGCCGGCACGTCGCCACGGCACGGCCAGCGGACTGGAAAATCTCACCACGCGGGGCCGGCACGTCGCCATGGCACGGCCAGCGGCCCGGAACATCTCACCGCCCGGGGCCGGCACGTCGCCATGGCACGGCCAGCGGCCCGGAATATCTCAGCCCCCTGGGGCGACACGTCGCCACGGCACGGCCAGCGGCACGGAATATCTCACCACCCGGGACCGGCACGTTGCCACGGCACGGCCAGCGGCCCGGAACATCTCATACCCTGGGCCATCACGTCGCCACGGCACGGCCAGTGAACCGGAACATCTCACCACCCGGGACCGGCACGTCGCCACGGCACGGCCAGCGGCACGGAATATCTCACCGCCCGGGACCGGCACGTCGCCGCGGCACGGCCAGCGGCCCGGAACATCTCACCACCCGGGACCGGCACGTCGCCAAGGCACGGCCAGCGGACCGGAACATCTCACTACCCGGAACCGGCACGTCGCCTCGGCACGGCCAGCGGCCCGGAACATCTCACCACCCGGGGCCGGCACGTCGCCACGGCACGGCCAGCGGCCCGGAACATCTCACCACCCGGGGCCGGCACGTCGCCACGGCACGGCCAGCGGACCGGAACATCTCATACCCTGGGCCACCACGTCGCCACGGCACGGCTAGCGGCCCGGAACATCTCACCACCCGGGACCGGCACGTCGCCATGGCACGGCCAGCGGCCCGGAACATCTCACCGCCCGGGACCGGCACGTCGCCACGGCACGGCCAGCGGCCCGGAACATCTCACTATCCGGGGCCGGCACGTCGCCACGGCAACGCCAGCGGCCCGGAACATCTCACCACGCGGGACCAGCACATCGCCACGGCACGGCCAGTGGCCCAGAACATCTCAACACCCTGGGCCAGCACGTCGTCACGGCACGGCCAGCGGACCGGAACATCCCACCTCCCGGGGCCAGCACGTCGCCACGGCATGGCCACCGGACCGGAACATCTCAGCACCCGGGGCCAGCACGTCGCCACGGCACGTACACCGGACCGGAACATCTCAGCACCCGGGGCCGGCACTTCGCCACGGCACGGCCAGCGGACAGGAACATCTCACTCCCCTGGCCCGTCACATCGCCACAGCACGGCCAGCGGCCCGGAACATCTCACCACCCGGGACCGGCACGTCGCCACGGCACGGCCAGCGGCCCGGAACATCTCACCGCCCGGGACCGGCACGTCGCCACGGCACGGCCAGCGGCCCGGAACATCTCATACCCTGGGCCATCACGTCGCCACGGCACGGCCAGCGGCCCGGAACTTCTCACCACCCGGGACGGGCACGTCGCCACGGCACGGCCAGCGGCCCGGAAAATCTCATCGCCCGGGACCGGCATGTCGCCACGGCACGGCCAGCGGCCCGGAACATCTCACCACCTGGGGCCGGCACGTCGCCACGGCAACGCCAGCGGCCTGGAATATCTCACCACCAGGGACGGGCACGTCGCCACGGCCCGGCCAGCGGACTGGAACATCTCAGCACCTGTGGCCGGCACGTCGCCACGGCACGGCCAGCGGACCGGAAAATCTCACCACCCGGGGCCGGCACGTCGCCATGGCACGGCCAGCGGCCCGGAATATCTCAGCCCCCTGGGGCGACACGTCGCCACGGCACGGCCAGCGGCACGGAATATCTCATACCCTGGGCCATCACGTCGCCACGGCACGGCCAGCGGACCGGAACATCTCACCACCCGGGACCGGCACGTCGCCATGGCACGGCCAGCGGCCCGGAACATCTCACCACGCGGGACCAGCACATCGCCACGGCACGGCCAGTGGCCCAGAACATCTCAACACCCTGGGCCAGCACGTCGCCACGGCACGGCCAGCGGACCGGAACATCCCACCTCCCGGGGCCAGCACGTCGCCACGGCATGGCCACCGGACCGGAACATCTCAGCACCCGGGTCCGGCACGTGGCCACGGCACGTCCACCGGACCGGAACATCTCAGCACCCGGGGCCGGCACATCGCCATGGCACGTACACCGGACCGGAACATCTCACCACCCGGGACCGGCACGTCGCCATGGCACGGCCAGCGGCCAGGAACATCTCACCACCCGGGACCGGCACGTCGCCACGGCACGGCCAGCGGACCGGAACATCTCACCACCCGGGACCGGCACGTCGCCACGGTACGGCCAGCGAACCGGAACATCTCAGCACCCGGGGCCGGCAGGTCGCCACGGCAACGCCAGCGGCCCGGAACATCTCACCACGCGGGACCAGCACATCACCACGGCACGGCCAGTGGCCCAGAACATGTCAACACCCTGGGCCAGCACGTCGCCACGGCACGGCCAGCGGACCGGAACATCCCACCTCCCGGGGCCAGCAGGTCGCCACGGCATGGCCACCGGACCGGAACATCTCACCACCCGGGGCCGGCACGTCGCCATGGCACGGCCAGCGGCCAGGAACATCTCACCACCCGGGACCGGCACGTCGCCACGGCACGGCCAGCGGCCCGGAACATCTCATCGCCAGGGACCGGCACGTCGCCACGGCACGGCCAGCGGTCCGGAACATCTCACTATCCGGGACCGGCACGTCGCCACGGCACGGCCAGCGGAGCGGAACATCTCACCGCCAGGGGCCGGCACGTCGCCATTGCACGGCCAGCGGCCCGGAATATCTCAGCCCCCTGGGCGACACGTTAACACGGCACGGCCAGCGAACCAGAATATCTCACCACCCGGGGCCGGCACGTCGCCACGGCAACGCCAGCGGCCCGGAACATCTCACCACCAGGGACCGGCACGTCGCCACGGCACTGCCAGCGGACAGGAACATCTCACCACCCGGGGCCGGCACGTCGCCACGGCACGGCCAGCGGACCGGAACATCTCACTACCCGGGACCTACACGTCGCCACGGCACGGCCAGCGGCCTGGAACTTCTCACCACCGGGGCTGGCACGTCGCCACGGCACGGCCAGCGGACCGGAATATCTCGCCACCCGGGACCGGCACGTCGCCACGGCACGGCCAGCGAACCGGAACATCTCACCACCCTGGCCCGTCACGTCGCCGCAGCACGGCCAGCGGCCCGGAACATCTCACCACCCGGGACCGGCACGTCGCCAAGGCACGGCCAGCGGACCGGAACATCTCACTACCCGGAACCGGCACGTCGCCTCGGCACGGCCAGCGGCCCGGAACATCTCACCACCGGGGGCCGGCACGTCGCCACGGCACGGCCAGCGGACCGGAACATCTCATACCCTGGGCCACCACGTTGCCACAGCACGGCCAGCGGCCCGGAACATCTCACCACCCGGGGCCGGCACGTCGCCACGGCACGGCCAGCGGCCCGGAACATCTCACTATCCGGGACCGGCACGTCACCACGGCACGGCCTGCGGACCGGAACATATCACCACCCATGGCCGGCACGTCGCCACGGCACGGCCAGCGGCCAGGAACATCTCACCGCCCGGGACCGGCATGTCGCCACGGTACGGCCAGCGGCCCGGAACATCTCACCACCCGGGGCCGCCACGTCGCCACGGCAATGCCAGCGGCCTGGAATATCTCACAACCCGGGACCGGCACGTCGCCACGGCACGGCCAGCGGACTGAAACATCTCAGCACCCGGGGCCGGCACGTCGCCACGGCAACGCCAGCGGCCTGGAACTTCTCACCACCCGGGGCCGGCACGTCGCCACGGCACGGCCAGCGGCCCGGAACATGTCACCACCCGGGACCGGCACGTCGCCACGGCACGGCCAGCGGACTGGAAAATCTCACCACGCGGGGCCGGCACGTCGCCATGGCACGGCCAGCGGCCCGGAACATCTCACCGCCCGGGGCCGGCACGTCGCCATGGCACGGCCAGCGGCCCGGAATATCTCAGCCCCCTGGGGCGACACGTCGCCACGGCACGGCCAGCGGCACGGAATATCTCACCACCCGGGACCGGCACGTTGCCACGGCACGGCCAGCGGCCCGGAACATCTCATACCCTGGGCCATCACATCGCCACGGCACGGCCAGCGGCCCGGAACATCTCACCACCCGGGACCGGCACGTCGCCACGGCACGGCCAGCGGACCGGAACATCTCACCGCCCGGGACCGGCACGTCGCTACGGCACGGCCAGCGGCCCGGAACATCTCACTATCCGGGACGGGCACGTCGCCACGGCACGGCCAGCGGACCGGAACATATCAACACCCAGGGCCGGCACGTCGCCACGGCACGGCCAGCGGCCAGGAACATCTCACCACCCGGGACCGGCACGTCGCCACGGCACGGCCAGCGGACCGGAACATCTCACCACCCGGGACAGGCACGTCGCCACGGCACGGCCAGCGAACCGGAACATCTCACCACCCGGGACTGGCACGTCGCCACGGCACGGCCAGCGGCACGGAATATCTCACCGCCCGGGACCGGCACGTCGACGCGGCACGGCCAGCGGCCCGGAACATCTCACCACCCGGGACCGGCACGTCGCCAAGGCACGGCCAGCGGACCGGAACATCTCACTTCCCGGAACCGGCACGTCGCCTCGGCACGGCCAGCGGCCCGGAACATCTCACCACCCGGGGCCGGCACGTCGCCACGGCACGGCCAGCGGCCCGGAACATCTCACCGCCCGGGACCGGTACGTCGCCACGGCACGGCCAGCGGCTTGGAACATCTCACCACCCGGGGCCGGCACGTCGCCACGGCACGGCCAGCGGCCCGGAACATCTCACCACCCGGGGCCGGCACGTCGCCACGGCACGGCCAGCGGACCGGAACATCTCATACCCTGGGCCACCACGTCGCCACGGCACGGCCAGCGGCCCGGAACATCTCACCACCCGGGACCGGCACGTCGCCATGGCACGGCCAGCGGCCCGGAACATCTCACCGCCCGGGACCGGCACGTCGCCACGGCACGGCCAGCGGCCCGGAACATCTCAATATCCGGGGCCGGCACGTCGCCACGGCAACGCCAGCGGCCCGGAACATCTCACCACGCGGGACCAGCACATCGCCACGGCACGGCCAGTGGCCCAGAACATCTCAACACCCTGGGCCAGCACGTCGTCACGGCACGGCCAGCGGACCGGAACATCCCACCTCCCGGGGCCAGCACGTCGCCACGGCATGGCCACCGGACCGGAACATCTCAGCACCCGGGGCCAGCACGTCGCCACGGCACGTACACCGGACCGGAACATCTCAGCACCCGGGGCCGGCACCTCGCCACGGCACGGCCAGCGGACAGGAACATCTCACCCCCCTGGCCCGTCACATCGCCACAGCACGGCCAGCGGCCCGGAACATCTCACCACCCGGGACCGGCACGTCGCCACGGCACGGCCAGCGGCCCGGAACATCTCATCGCCCGGGACCGGCATGTTGCCACGGTACGGCCAGCGGCCCGGAACATCTCACCACCCGGGGCCGGCACGTCGCCACGGCAATGCCAGCGGCCTGGAATATCTCACAACCCGGGACCGGCACGTCGCCACGGCACGACCAGCGGACTGGAATATCTCACCACCAGGGACGGGCACGTCGCCACGGCACGGCCAGCGGACTGGAACATCTCAGCACCTGTGGACGGCACGTCGCCACGGCACGGCCAGCGGACCGGAAAATCTCACCACCCGGGGCCGGCACGTCGCCATGGCACGGCCAGCGGCCCGGAATATCTCAGCCCCCTGGGGCGACACGTCGCCACGGCACGGCCAGCGGCACGGAATATCTCATACCCTGGGCCATCACGTCGCCACGGCACGGCCAGCGGACCGGAACATCTCACCACCCGGGGCCGGCACGTCGCCACGGCACGGCCAGCGAACCGGAACATCTCACCACCCGGGAACGGCACGTCGCCATGGCACGGCCAGCGGCCCGGAACATCTCACCACGCGGGACCAGCACATCGCCACGGCACGGCCAGAGGCCCAGAACATCTCAACACCCTGGGCCAGCACGTCGCCACGGCACGGCCAGCGGACCGGAACATCCCACCTCCCGGGGCCAGCACGTCGCCACGGCATGGCCACCGGACCGGAACATCTCAGCACCCGGGTCCGGCACGTGGCCACGGCACGTCCACCGGACCGGAACATCTCAGCACCCGGGGCCGGCACATCGCCATGGCACGTACACCGGACCGGAACTTCTCACCACCCGGGACCGGCACGTCGCCATGGCACGGCCAGCGGCCAGGAACATCTCACCACCCGGGACCGGCACGTCGCCACGGCACGGCCAGCGGACCGGAACATCTCACCACCCGGGACCGGCACGTCGCCACGGTACGGCCAGCGAACCGGAATATCTCAGCACCCGGGGCCGGCAGGTCGCCACGGCAACGCCAGCGGCCCGGAACATCTCACCACGCGGGACCAGCACATCACCACGGCACGGCCAGTGGCCCAGAACATGTCAACACCCTGGGCCAGCACGTCGCCACGGCACGGCCAGCGGACCGGAACATCCCACCTCCCGGGGCCAGCAGGTCGCCACGGCATGGCCACCGGACCGGAACATCTCACCACCCGGGGCCGGCACGTCGCCATGGCACGGCCAACGGCCAGGAACATCTCACCGCCCGGGACCGGCACGTCGCCACGGCACGGCCAGAGGCCCGGAACATCTCACCACCCGGGACCGGCACGTCGCCACGGCACGGCCAGCGGCCCGGAACATCTCATCGCCCGGGACCGGCACGTCGCCACGGCACGGCCAGCGGTCCGGAACATCTCACTATCCGGGACCGGCACGTCGCCACGGCACGGCCAGCGGAGCGGAACATCTCACCGCCCGGGGCCGGCACGTCGCCATTGCACGGCCAGCGGCCCGGAATATCTCAGCCCCCTGGGGCGACACGTCGCCACGGCACGGCCAGCGGCACGGAATATCTCACCACCCGGGACCGGCACGTTGCCACGGCACGGCCAGCGGCCCGGAACATCTCATACCCTGGGCCATCACGTCGCCACGGCACGGCCAGCGGCCCTGAACATCTCACCACCCAGGACCGGCACGTCGCCACGGCACGGCCAGCGGACCGGAATATCTCACCACCACCCGGGACCGGCACGTCGCCACGGCACGGCAAGCGGCCCGGAACATCTCACTACCCGGGACCGGCACGTCGCCACGGCACAGCCAACGGCCTGGAATATCTCAGCCCCCTGGGCGACACGTTAACACGGCACGGCCAGCGAACCAGAATATCTCACCACCCGGGGCCGGCACGTCGCCACGGCAACGCCAGCGGCCCGGAACATCTCACCACCAGGGACCGGCACGTCGCCACGGCACTGCCAGCGGACAGGAACATCTTACCACACGGGGCCGGCACGTCGCCACGGCACGGCCAGCGGACCGGAACATCTCACTACCCGGGACCTACACGTCGCCACGGCACGGCCAGCGGCCTGGAACTTCTCACCACCGGGGCTGGCACGTCGCCACGGCACGGGCAGCGGACCGGAATATCTCGCCACCCGGGACCGGCACGTCGCCACGGCACGGCCAGCGAACCGGAACATCTCACCACCCTGGCCCGTCACGTCGCCGCAGCACGGCCAGCGGCCCGGAACATCTCACCACCCGGGGCCGGCACGTCGCCACGGCAATGCCAGCGGCCTGGAATATCTCACAACCCGGGACCGGCACGTCGCCACGGCACGGCCAGCGGACTGAAACATCTCAGCACCCGGGGCCGGCACGTCGCCACGGCAACGCCAGCGGCCCGGAACATCTCACCACCCGGGGCCGGCACGTCGCCACGGCACGGCCAGCGGCCCGGAACATGTCACCACCCGGGACCGGCACGTCGCCACGGCACGGCCAGCGGACTGGAAAATCTAACCACGCGGGGCCGGCACGTCGCCATGGCACGGCCAGCGGCCCGGAACATCTCACCGCCCGGGGCCGGCACGTCGCCATGGCACGGCCAGCGGCCCGGAATATCTCAGCCCCCTGGGGCGATACGTCGCCACGGCACGGCCAGCGGAACGGAATATCTCACCACCCGGGACCGGCACGTTGCCACGGCACGGCCAGCGGCCCGGAACATCTCATACCCTGGGCCATCACGTCGCCACGGCACGGCCAGCGGCCCGGAACATCTCACCACCCGGGACCGGCACGTCGCCACGGCACGGCCAGTGGACCGGAACATCTCACCGCCCGGGACCGGCACGTCGCTACGGCACGGCCAGCGGCCCGGAACATCTCACTATCCGGGACGGGCACGTCGCCACGGCACGGCCAGCGGACCGGAACATATCAACACCCAGGGCCGGCACGTCGCCACGGCACGGCCAGCGGCCAGGAACATCTCACCACCCGGGACCGGCACGTCGCCACGGCACGGCCAGCGGACCGGAACATCTCACCACCCGGGACAGGCACGTCGCCACGGCACGGCCAGCGAACCGGAACATCTCACCACCCGGGACCGGCACGTCGCCACGGCACGGCCAGCGGCACGGAATATCTCACCGCCCGGGACCGGCACGTCGCCGCGGCACGGCCAGCGGCCCGGAACATCTCACCACCCGGGACCGGCACGTCGCCAAGGCACGGCCAGCGGACCGGAACATCTCACTTCCCGGAACCGGCACGTCGCCTCGGCACGGCCAGCGGCCCGGAACATCTCACCACCCGGGGCCGGCACGTCGCCACGGCACGGCCAGCGGCCCGGAACATCTCACTGCCCGGGACCGGTACGTCGCCACGGCACGGCCAGCGGCTTGGAACATCTCACCACCCGGGGCCGGCACGTCGCCACGGCACGGCCAGCGGCCCGGAACATCTCACCACCCGGGGCCGGCACGTCGCCACGGCACGGCCAGCGGACCGGAACATCTCATACCCTGGGCCACCACGTCGCCACGGCACGGCCAGCGGCCCGGAACATCTCACCACCCGGGACCGGCACGTCGCCATGGCACGGCCAGCGGCCCGGAACATCTCACCGCCCGGGACCGGCACGTCGCCACGGCACGGCCAGCGGCCCGGAACATCTCAATATCCGGGGCCGGCACGTCGCCACGGCAACGCCAGCGGCCCGGAACATCTCACCACGCGGGACCAGCACATCGCCACGGCACGGCCAGTGGCCCAGAACATCTCAACACCCTGGGCCAGCACGTCGTCACGGCACGGCCAGCGGACCGGAACATCCCACCTCCCGGGGCCAGCACGTCGCCACGGCATGGCCACCGGACCGGAACATCTCAGCACCCGGGGCCAGCACGTCGCCACGGCACGTACACCGGACCGGAACATCTCAGCACCCGGGGCCGGCACTTCGCCACGGCACGGCCAGCGGACAGGAACATCTCACCCCCCTGGCCCGTCACATCGCCACAGCACGGCCAGCGGCCCGGAACATCTCACCACCCGGGACCGGCACGTCGCCACGGCACGGCCAGCGGCCCGGAACATCTCACCGCCCGGGACCGGCACGTCGCCACGGCACGGCCAGCGGCCCGGAACATCTCTTACCCTGGGCCATCACGTCGCCACGGCACGGCCAGCGGCCCGGAACATCTCACCACCCGGGACCGGCACGTCGCCACGGCACGGCCAGCGACCAGGAACATCTCACCACCCGGGACCGGCAAGTCGCCACGGCACGGCCAGCGGACCGGAACATCTCACCACCCGGGACCGGCACGTCGCCACGGCACGGCCAGCGAACCGGAACATCTCACCACCCGGGGCCGGCACGTCGCCACAGCAACGCCAGCGGCCCGGAAAATCTCACCACGCGGGACCAGCACATCGCCACGGCACGGCCAGTGGCCCAGAACATCTCAACACCCTGGGCCAGCACGTCGCCACGGCACGGCCAGCGGCCAGGAACATCTCACCACCCGGGACCGGCACATCGCCACGGCACGGCCAGCGGCCCGGAACATCTCATCGCCCGGGACTGGCATGTTGCCACGGTACGGCCAGCGGCCCGGAACATCTCACCACCCGGGGCCGGCACGTCGCCACGGCAATGCCAGCGGCCTGGAATATCTCACAACCCGGGACCGGCACGTCGCACCGGCACGACCAGCGGACTGGAATATCTCACCACCAGGGACGGGCACGTCGCCACGGCACGGCCAGCGGACTGGAACATCTCAGCACCTGTGGCCGGCACGTCGCCACGGCACGGCCAGCGGACCGGACCATCTCACCAGCCGGGGCCAGCACGTCACCACGGCACGGCCAGCAGCACGGAATATCTCACCAACCGGGACCGGCACGCCGCCACGGCACGGCCAGCGGACCGGAGTATCTCACCCCCCTGGGCCGGCATGTCGCCACGTCACGGCCGGCGAACCGGAACATCTCACCACCCGGGGCCGGCACATCGCCACGGCAAGGCCAGCGGCCCTGAACATCTCACCACCCAGGACCGGCAAGTCGCCAAGGCACGGCCAGCGGACCAGAATATCTCACCACCACCCGGGACCGGCACGTCGCCACGGCACGGCGAGCGGTTGGAACATCTCAGCACCCGGGGCCGGCCGGTCGCCACGGCACGGCCAGCGGACCGGAGCATCTCACCCCCCTAGGCCGGCACGTCGCCACGGCACGGACAGCGGCCCGGAACATCTCACCACCCGGGGCCGGCACGTCGCCACGGCACGGCCAGCGGCCCGGAACATCTCACCCACCTGGGCCGTCACGTCGCCACGGCACGGCCAGCGGCCCGGAACATCTCACCGTCCGGAACTGCACGTCGCCACGGCACGGCCAGCGGACCGGAACATCTCACCACCCGGGGCCGGCACGTCGCCACGGCACGGCCAGCGGACCGGACCATCTCACCAGCCGGGGCCAGCACGTCACCACGGCACGGCCAGCGGCACGGAATATCTCACCAACCGGGACCAGCACGCCGCCACGGCACGGCCAGCGGACCGGAGCATCTCACCCCCCTGGGCCGGCATGTCGCCACGTCACGGCCGGCGAACCGGAACATCTTACCACCCGGGGCCGGCACATCGCCACGGCAAGGCCAGCGGCCCTGAACATCTCACCACCCAGGACCGGCAAGTCGCCAGGGCACGGCCAGCGGACCGGAATATCTCACCACCACCCGGGACCGGTACGTCGCCATGGCACGGCGAGCGGTTGGAACATCTCAGCACCCGGGGCCGGCCGGTCGCCACGGCACGGCCAGCGGACCAGAGCATCTCACCCCCCTAGGCCGGTACGTCGCCACGGCACGGCCAGCGGCCCGGAACATCTCACCACCCTTCGCCGGCACGTCGCCACGGCACGGCCAGCGGACCGGAACATCTCACTACCCGGGACCTACACGTCGCCACGGAACGGCCAGCGGCCCGGAACATCTCACAACCCGGGGACGGCACGTCGCCACGGCACGGCTAGCGGACCGGAACATCTCACCAGGCGGGGCCGGCACGTCGCCACGGCACGGCCAGCGCACGGGAACATGTCACCACCCGGGGCCGGCACGTCGCCACGGCACGGCCAGCGGCCTGGAATATCTCACCACCCGGGGCCAGCACGTCGCCACGGCACGGCCAGCGGCCCGGAACATCTCACCCACCTGGGCCGTCACGTCGCCACGGCACGGCCAGCGGCCCGGAACATCTCACCGTCCGGAACTGCACGTCGCCACGGCACGGCCAGCGGACCGGAACATCTCACCACCCGGGGCCGGCACGTCGCCACGGCACGGCCAGCGGACCGGACCATCTCACCAGCCGGGGCCAGCACGTCACCACGGCACGGACAGCGGCACGGAATATCTCACCAACCGGGACCGGCACGCCGCCATGGCACGGCCAGCGGACCGGAGCATCTCACCCCCCTGGGCCGGCATGTCGCCACGTCACGGCCGGCGAACCGGAACATCTCACCACCCGGGGCCGGCACATCGCCACGGCAAGGCCAGCGGCCCTGAACATCTCACCACCCAGGACCGGCAAGTCGCCAAGGCACGGCCAGCGGACCAGAATATCTCACCACCACCCGGGACCGGCACGTCGCCACGGCACGGCGAGCGGTTGGAACATCTCAGCACCCGGGGCCGGCCGGTCGCCACGGCACGGCCAGCGGACCGGAGCATCTCACCCCCCTAGGCCGGCACGTCGCCACGGCACGGACAGCGGCCCGGAACATCTCACCACCCGGGGCCGGCACGTCGCCACGACACGGCCAGCGGCCCGGAACATCTCACCCACCTGGGCCGTCACGTCGCCACGGCACGGCCAGCGGCCCGGAACATCTCACCGTCCGGAACTACACGTCGCCACGGCACGGCCAGCGGACCGGAACATCTCACCACCCGGGGCCGGCACGTCGCCACGGCACGGCCAGCGGACCGGACCATCTCACCAGCCGGGGCCAGCACGTCACCACGGCACGGCCAGCGGCACGGAATATCTCACCAACCGGGACCGGCACGCCGCCACGGCACGGCCAGCGGAGCGGAGCATCTCACCCCCCTGGGCCGGCATGTCGCCACGTCACGGCCGGCGAACCGGAACATCTTACCACCCGGGGCCGGCACATCGCCACGGCAAGGCCAGCGGCCCTGAACATCTCACCACCCAGGACCGGCAAGTCGCCAGGGCACGGCCAGCGGACCGGAATATCTCACCACCACCCGGGACCGGCACGTCGCCACGGCACGGCGAGCGGTTGGAACATCTCAGAACCCGGGGCCGGCCGGTCGCCACGGCACGGCCAGCGGCCCGGAACATCTCACCACCCTTCGCCGGCACGTCGCCACGGCACGGCCAGCGGACCAGAACATCTCACTACCCGGGACCGGCACGTCGCCACGGCACGGCCAGCGGCCCGGAACATCTCACAACCCGGGGACGGCACGTCGCCACGGGACGGCTAGCGGACCGGAACATCTCACCAGCCGGGGCCGGCACGTCGCCACGGCACGGCCAGCGGACCGGAACATCTCACCACCCGGGGCCGGCACGTCACCACGGCACGGCCAGCGGCCCGGAACATCTCACCACTCGGGATCGGCACGTCGCCAAGGCACGGCCAGCGGCCCGGAACATCTCACCACCCGGGACCGGCACATCGCCACGGCACGGCCGGTGGCCTAGAATATCTCAACACTCTGGGCCACCATGTCGCCACGGCACGGCCAGCGGACCGGAACATCCCACCTCCCGGGGCCAGCACGTCGCCACGGCACGGCCAGCGGACCGGAATATCTCACCCCCCGGGGCCGACACACCGCCACGGCACGGCCAGCGGCCCAGAACATCTCACCACCTGGGACGGTCACGTCACCACGGTACGGCCAGCGGCCCGGAACATCTCACCACCAACCGGGACCGGCACTTCGCCACGGCACGGCCAGCGGACCGGAACATCACAACAACCTGGGCCAGCACGTCGCCACGGCACGGCCAGCGGACCGGAACATCCACCACCCGGGGCCGGCACGTCGCCTCGGCACGGCCAGCGCAACGGAACATCCACCACCCGGGGCCGGCACGTCGCCACGGCACGGCCAGCGGCCCGGAACATCTCGCCATCCGAGGCCAGCACGTCGCCATGACACGGCCAGCGGCCCGGAACATCTCACCCCCCTGGCCCGTCACGTCGCCACAGCACGGCCAGCTGCCCGGAACATCTCACCCCCCTGGCCCGTCACGCCGCCACAGCACGGGCAGCGGCCCGGAACATCTCAACACCCGGGGCCGGCACGTCGCCACGGCACGGCCAGCAGCCCGGAACATCCCACCACCCGGGGCCAGCTCGTCGCCACGGCATGGCCACCAGACCGGAACATCTCAGCACCCGGGGCCGGCACGTCGCCACGGCACGGCCACCGGACCGGAACATCTCAGCACCCGGGGCCGTCACGTCGCCACGGCACGGCCAGCGGCCCGGAACATCTCACCACCCGGGGCCGGCACGTCGCCACGGCACGGCCAGCGGACCGGAACATCTCACCACCCGGGGCCGGCACGTCGCCACACACGGCCAGCGGCCCGGAACATCCCACCTCCCGGGGCCACCACGTCGCCACGGCATGGCCACCGGACCGGAACATCTCAGCACCCGGGGCCGGCACGTCGCCACGGCACGGACACCGGACCGGAACATCTCAGCACCCGGGGCCGGTACGTCGCCACGGCACGGCCAGCGGCCCGCAACATCTCACCCCCCTGGCTCGTCACTTCGCCACAGCACGGCCAGCGGCCCGGAACATCTCACCACCCGGGGCCGGCAAGTCGCCACGGCACGGCCAGCGGACCGGAACATCTCACTACCCGGAACCGGCACGTCGCCTCGGCACGACCAGCTGCCCGGAATATCTCACCACCCAGGGCCGGCAAGTCGCCACGGCACGGCCAGTGGACCGGAACATCTCATACCCTGGGCCATCACGTCGCCACGGCACGGCCAGCGGCCCGGAACATCTCACCACCCGGGACCGGCACGTCGCCACGGCACGGCCAGCGGCCCGGAACATCTCACCGCACGGGACCGGCGCGTCGCTGCGGCACGGCCAGCGGCCCGGAACATCTCATATCCTGGGCCATCACATCGCCACGGCACGGCCAGCGGCCCGGAAGATCTCACTATCCGGGACCGGCACGTCGCCATGGCACGGCCAGCGGCCCGGAATATCTCAGCCCCCTGGGGCGACACGTCGCCACGGTACGGCCAGTGGCCCGGAACATCTCACCACCCGGGACCGGCACGTCGCCAAGGCACGGCCAGCGGACCGGAACATCACACTACCCGGAACCGGCACGTCGCCTCGGCACGGCCAGCGGCCCGGAACATCTCACCGCCCGGGACCGGCACGTCGCCACGGCACGGCCAGCGGCCCGGAACATCTCATACCCTGGGCTATCACATCGCCACGGCACGGCCAGCGGCCCGGAATATCTCAGCCCCCTGGGGCGACATGTCGCCACGGCACGGCCAGCGGCCCGGAACATGTCACTACCCGGGACGGGCACGTCGCCACGGCACGGCCAGCGGACCTGAACATCTCACCGCCCGGGACCGGCACGTTGCCTCGGCACGGCCAGCGGGCCGGAACATCTCACCACCCGGGGCCGGCACGTCGCCACGGCACGGCCAGTGGACCGGAACATCTCACCACCCGGGTCCGTCACGTCGCCACGGCACGGCCAGCGGACCGGAACATCTCACCACCCGGGGCCGGCACGTCGCCACGGCACGGCCAGCGGCCCGGAACATCTCAACCCCCTGGCCCGTCACGTCGCCACAGCACGGCCAGCGGCCCGGAACATCTCACCACCCGGGACCGGCACGTCGCCACGGCACAGCCAGCGGCCCGGAACATCTCACCACGCGGGACCAGCACGTCGCCACGGCACGGCCAGCGGCCCAGAATATCTCAACACCCTGGGCCACCACGTCGCCACGGCACGGCCAGCGGCCCGGAACATCCCACCTCCCGGGGCCAGCACGTCGCCACGGCATGGCCACCGGACCGGAACACCTCGACACTCGAGGCCAGCACGTCGCCATGACACGGCCAGCAGCCCGGAACATCTCACCCCCCTGGCCCGTCACGTCGCCGCAGCACGGCCAGCGGCCCGGAACATCTCACCACCCGGGGCCGGCACGTCGCCACGGCACGGCCAGCGGACTGGAACATCTCAGCACCCGGGTCCGGCACGTCGCCACGGCACGGCCAGCGGACCGGAACATCTCACCACCCGGGGCCGGCACGTCGCCACGGCATGTCCACCGGACCGGAACATCTCGCCACCCGAGGCCAGCACGTCGCCACGACACGGCCAGCGGCCCGGAACATCTCACCACGCGGGACCAGCACATCGCCACGGCACGGCCAGTGGCCCAGAACATCTCAACACCCTGGGCCAGCACGTCGCCACGGCACGGCCAGCGGCCCGGAACATCCCACCTCCCGGGGCCAGCACGTCGCCACGGCATGTCCACCGGACCGGAACATCTCAGCACCCGGGGCCGGCACTTCGCCACGGCACGGCCACCGGACCGGAACATCCCACCTCCTGGGGCCAGCACGTCGCCACGGCATGGCCACCGGACCGGAACATCTCACCACCCGGGGCCAGCACGTCGCCATGACACGGCCAGCGGCCCGGAACATCTCACCCCCCTGGCCCGTCACGTCGCCACAGCACGGCCAGCGGCCCGGAACATCTCACCCCCCTGGCCCGTCACGTCGCCACATCACGGCTAGCGGCCCGGAACATCTCACCACCCGGGACCGGCACGTCGCCACGGCACGGCCAGCGGCCCGGAACTTCCCACCACCCGGGGCCAGCACGTCGCCACGGCATGGCCACCGGACCGGAACATCTCAGCACCCGGGGCCGGCACGTCGCCACGGCACGGCCACCGGACCGGAACATCTCAGCACCCGGGTCCGTCACGTCGCCACGGCACGGCCAGCGGCCCGGAACATCTCACCACGCGGGACCAGCAGATCGCCATGGCACGGCCAGTGGCCCAGAACATCTCAACACCCTGGCCCAGCACGTCGCCACGGCACGGCCAGCGGACCGGAACATCCCACCTCCCGGGGCCAGCACGTCGCCACGGCATGGCCACCGGACCGGAACGTCTCAGCACCCGGGGCCGGCACGTCGCCACGGCACGGCCACCGGACCGGAACATCTCATCACCTGGGGCCGGCACGTAGTCACGGTACGGCCAGCGGCCCGGAACATCTCACCCCCCTGGCCCGTCACGTCACCACAGGACGGCCAGCGGCCCGGAACATCTCACCACCCGGGGCCGGCACGTCGCCACGGCACGGCCAGCGGAACGGAACATCTCACCTCCCGGGGCCGGCACGTCGCCACGGCAACGCCAGCGGCCCGGGACATCTCACCACCCGGGACCGGCACGTCGCCATGGCACGGCCAGCGGCCCGGAACAACTCATACCCTGGGCCACCAGGTCGCCACGGCACGGCCAGCGGCCTGGAACATCTCACCACCCGGGACCGGCACGTCGCCACGGCACGGCCAGCGGCCCGGAACATCTCACCGCCCGGGACCGGCACGTCGCCACGGCACGGCCAGCGGCCCGGAACATCTCACTATCCGGGACCGGCACGTCGCCACGGCACGGCCAGCGGACCGGAATACATCACCACCCGGGGCCGGCACGTCGCCACGGCATGGCCAGCGGCCCGGAACGTCTCACCACCCGGGACCGGCACGTCGCCACGGCACGGCCAGCGGACCGGAACATCTCACTACCCGGAACCGGCACGTCGCCTCGGCACGGCCAGCGGCCCGGAACATCTCACCACCCGGGGCCGGCACGTCGCCACGGCACGGCCAGCGGACCGGAACATCTCATACCCTGGGCCACCACGACGCCACGGCACGGCCAGCGGCCCGGAACATCTCACCACCCGGGACCGGCACGTCGCCACGGCACGGCCAGCGGCCCGGATCATCTCACCGCCCGGGACCTGCACGTCGCCACGGCACGGCCAGCGGCCCGGAACATCTCACTATCCGGGACCGGCACGTCGCCACGGCACGGCCAGCGGACCGGAACATATCACCACCCATGGACGGCACGTCGCCACGGCACGGCCAGCGGCCAGGAACATCTCACCATCCGGGACCGGCACGTCGCCACGTTACGGCCAGCGGACCGGAACATCTCACAACACGGGACCGGCACGTCGCCACGGCACGGCCAGCGAACCGGAACATCTCACCACCCGGGGCCGGCAGGTCGCCACGGCAACGCCAGAGGCCCGGAACATCTCACCACGCGGGACCAGCACATCACCACGGCACGGCCAGTGGCCCAGAACATGTCAACACCCTGGGCCAGCACGTCGCCACGGCACGGCCAGCGGACCGGAACATTTCACCACCCGGGACCGCCACGTCGCCACGGCAAGGCCAGCGGCCCGGATCATCTCACTGCCCGGAACCGGCACGTCGCCTTGTCACGGCCAGCGGCCCGGAACATCTCACCACCTGGGGCCCCCCACGTCGCCACGGCACGGCCAGCGGACCGGAACATCTCAGCACCCGGGGCTGGCACGTCGCCACGGCAACGCCAGCGGCCCGGAACATCTCACCACCCGGGGCCGGCACGTCACCATGGCACGGCCAGCGGACCAGAACATCTCACCACCCGGGGCCGGCACGTCGCCACGGCACGGCCAGCGAACTGCAACATCTCACCACCCTGGCCCGTCACGACTCCACGGCACGGCCAGCGGACCGGAACATCTCACCACGCGGGACCAGCACATCGCCACGGCACGGCCAGTGGCCCAGAACATCTCAACACCCTGGGCCAGCACGTCGCAAGGGCACGGCCAGCGGACCGGAACATCCCACCTCCCGGGGCCAGCACGTCGCCACGGCATGGCCACCTGACCGGAACATCTCAGCACCAGGGTCCGGCACGTCGCCACGGCACGTCCACCGGACCGGAACATCTCAGCACCCGGGGCCGGCACGTCGCCACGGCACGGCCAGCGGCCCGGAACATCTCACCACCCGGGACCGGCAATTCGCCACGGCACGGACAGCGGACCGGAACATCTCACCACCCGGGGCCGGCAGGTCGCCACGGCAACGCCAGCGGCCCGAAACATCTCACCACGCGGGACCAGCACATCACCACGGCACGGCCAGTGGCCCAGAACATGTCAACACCCTGGGCCAGCACGTCGCCACGGCACGGCCAGCGGACCGGAACATCCCACCTCCCGGGGCCAGCACATCGCCACGGCATGGCCACCGGACCGGAACATCTCACCGCCCGGGACCGGCACGTCGCCACGGCACGGCCAGCGGCCCGGAACATCTCATACCCTGGGCCATCACGTCGCCACGGCACGGCCAGCGGCCCGGAACATCTCACCACCCGGGGCCGGCACGTCACCACGGCACGGCCAGCGGAACAGAACATCTAACCACCCGGGGCCGGCACGTCGCCACGGCACGGCCAGCGAACTGCAACATCTCACCACCCTGGCCCGTCACGTCTCCTCGGCACGGCCAGCGAACCGGAACATCTCACCACCCGGGGCCGGCAGGTCGCCACGGTAACGCCAGCGGCCCGGAACATCTCACCACCCGGGACCGGCACGTCGACAAGGCATGGCCAGCGGACCGGAACATCTCACTACCCTGAACCGGCACGTCGCCTCTCCACGGACAGCGGCCCGGAACATCTCACTACCCGGGGCCGGCACGTTGCCACGGCACGGCCAGCGGACCGGAACATCTCATACCCTGGTCCACCACGTTGCCACGGCACGGCCAGCGGCCCGGAACATCTCACCACCCGGGGCCGGCACGTCGCCACGGCACGGCCGGCGGATCGGAACATCTCACCACCCGGGGCCGGCATGTCGCCACGGCACAGCCGGCAGATCAGAACATCTCACCACCCGGGGCCGGGATGTCGCCACGGCACGGCCGGCGGACCGGAACATCTCACCACCCGGGGCCGGCACGTCGCCACGGCACGGCCAGCGGACCGGAACATCTCACCACCCGGGACCGGCACGTCGCCACGGCACGGCCAGCGGACCGGAACATCCCAGCAGCCGGGGCCGGCAGGTCACCACGACACGGCCAGCGGACCGGAGCATCTCACGAGCCGGGGCCGGCAGGTCGCCACGGCACGGCCAGCGGACCGGAACATCTCACGAGCCGGGGCCGGCACGTCGCCACGGCACGGCCAGCGGACCGGAACATCTCACCCCCCGGGGCCGGCACGTCGCCACGGCACGGCCAGCGACCCAGAACATCTCACCAACTGGGGCCAGCACGTCGCCACAACACGGCCAGCGGCCCGGAACATCTCACCACCTGGGACCGCCACGTCGCCACGGTACGGCCAGCGGCCCGGAACATCTCACCACCCGGGACCGGCATGTCGCCACGACATGGCCAGTGGCCCGGAACATCTCAAAACCCTGGGCTAGCACGTCGCCACGGCACGGCCAGCGGACCGGAACATCTCACCACCCGGGGCCGGCACGTCGCCACGGCACGGCTAGCGGACCGGACCATCTCACCAGCCGGGCCAGCACGTCACCACCGCACGGCCAACGGCCCGGAATATCTCACCAACCGGGACCAGAACGTCGCCACGGCACGGCCAGTGGCCCAGAACATCTCAACAACCTGGGCCAGCACGTCGCCACGGCACGGCCAGCGGACCGGAACATGTCACCACCCGGGGCCGGCACGTCGCCACGGCACGGCCAGCGCACGGGAACATGTCACCACCCGGGGCCGGCACGTCGCCACGGCACGGCCAGCGGCCCGGAACATCTCACCACCCGGGGCCGGCACGTCGCCACGGCACGGCCAGCGGCCCGGAACATCTCATCCACCTGGGCCGTCACGTCGCCACGGCACGGCCAGCGGCCCGGAACATCTCACCGTCAGGAACTGCACGTCGCCACGGCACGGCCAGCGGACCGGAACATCTCACCACCCGGGGCCGGCACGTCGCCACGGCACGGCCAGCGGACCGGACCATCTCACCAGCCGGGGCCAGCACGTCACCACGGCACGGCCAGCGGCACGGAATATCTCACCAACCGGGACCGGCACGCCGCCACGGCACGGCCAGCGGACCGGAGCATCTCACCCCCCTGGGCCGGCATGTCGCCACGTCACGGCCGGCGAACCGGAACATCTCACCACCCGGGGCCGGCACATCGCCACGGCAAGGCCAGCGGCCCTGAACATCTCACCACCCAGGACCGGAAAGTCGCCAAGGCACGGCCAGCGGACCAGAATATCTCACCACCACCCGGGACCGGCACGTCGCCACGGCACGGCGAGCGGTTGGAACATCTCACCACCCGGGGACGGCCGGTCGACACGGCACGGCCAGCGGACCGGAGCATCTCACCCCCCTAGGCCGGCACGTCGCCACGGCACGGACAGCGGCCCGGAACATCTCACCACCCGGGGCCGGCACGTCGCCACGGCACGGCCAGCGGCCCGGAACATCTCACCCACCTGGGCCGTCACGTCGCCACGGCACGGCCAGCGGCCCGGAACATCTCACCGTCCGGAACTGCACGTCGCCACGGCACGGCCAGCGGACCGGAACATCTCACCACCCGGGGCCGGCACGTCGCCACGGCACGGCCAGCGGACCGGACCATCTCACCAGCCGGGGCCAGCACGTCACCACGGCACGGCCAGCGGCACGGAATATCTCACCAACCGGGACCGGCACGCCGCCACGGCACGGCCAGCGGACCGGAGCTTCTCACCCCCCTGGGCCGGCATGTCGCCACGTCACGGCCGGCGAACCGGAACATCTTACCACCCGGGGCCGGCACATCGCCACGGCAAGGCCAGCGGCCCTGAACATCTCACCACCCAGGACCGGCAAGTCGCCAGGGCACGGCCAGCGGACCGGAATATCTCACCACCACCCGGGACCGGTACGTCGCCACGGCACGGCGAGCGGTTGGAACATCTCAGCACCCGGGGCCGGCCGGTCGCCACGGCACGGCCAGCGGACCGGAGCGTCTCACCCCCCTAGGCCGGCACGTCGCCACGGCACGGCCAGCGGCCCGGAACATCTCACCACCCTTCGCCGGCACGTCGCCACGTCACGGCCAGCGGACCAGAACATCTCACTACCCGGGACCGGCACGTCGCCACGGCACGGCCAGCGGCCCGGAACATCTCACAACCCGGGGACGGCACGTCGCCACGGCACGGCTAGCGGACTGGAACATCTCACCAGCCGGGGCCGGCACGTCGCCACGGCACGGCCAGCGCACGGGAACATGTCACCACCCGGGGCCGGCACGTCGCCACGGCACGGCCAGCGGCCCGGAATATCTCACCACCCGGGGCCGGCACGTCGCCACGGCACGGCCAGCGGCCCGGAACATCTCACCCACCTGGGCCGTCACGTCGCCACGGCACGGCCAGCGGCCCGGAACATCTCACCGTCCGGAACTGCACGTCGCCACGGCACGGCCAGCGGACCGGAACATCTCACCAGCCGGGGCCGGCACGTCGCCACGGCACGGCCAGCGGACCGGAACATCTCACCACTCGGGATCGGCACGTCGCCAAGGCACGGCCAGCGGCCCGGAACATCTCACCACCCGGGACCGGCACATCGCCACGGCACGGCCGGTGGCCTAGAATATCTCAACACTCTGGGCCACCATGTCGCCACGGCACGGCCAGCGGACCGGAACATCCCTCCTCCCGGGGCCAGCACGTCGCCACGGCACGGCCAGCGGACCGGAATATCTCACCCCCCGGGGCCGACACACCGCCACGGCACGGCCAGCGGCCCAGAACATCTCACCACCTGGGACCGCCACGTCACCACGGTACGGCCAGCGGCCCGGAACATCTCACCACCAACCGGGACCGGCACTTCGCCACGGCATGGCCAGCGGACCGGAACATCACAACACCCTGGGCCAGCACGTCGCCACGGCACGGCCAGCGGACCGGAACATCCACCACCCGGGGCCGGCACGTCGCCACGGCACGGCCAGCGCAACGGAACATCCACCACCCGGGGCCGGCACGTCGCCACGGCACGGCCAGCGGCCCGGAACATCTCGCCATCCGAGGCCAGCACGTCGCCATGACACGGCCAGCGGCCCGGAACATCTCACCCCCCTGGCCCGTCACGTCGCCAAAGCACGGCCAGCTGCCCGGAACATCTCACCCCCCTGGCCAGTCACGCCGCCACAGCACGGCCAGCGGCCCGGAACATCTCAACACCCGGGGCCGGCACGTCGCCACGGCACGGCCAGCAGCCCGGAACATCCCACCACCCGGGGCCAGCTCGTCGCCACGGCATGGCCACCAGACCGGAACATCTCAGCACCCGGGGCCGGCACGTCGCCACGGCACGGCCACCGGACCGGAACATCTCAGCACCCGGGGCCGTCACGTCGCCACGGCACGGCCAGCGGCCCGGAACATCTCACCACCCGGGGCCGGCACGTCGCCACGGCACGGCCAGCGGACCGGAACATCTCACCACCCGGGGCCGGCACGTCGCCACGGCACGGCCAGCGGCCCGGAACATCCCACCTCCCGGGGCCAGCACGTCGCCACGGCATGGCCACCGGACCGGAACATCTCAGCACCCGGGGCCGGCACGTCGCCACGGCACGGCCACCGGACCGGAACATCTCAGCACCCGGGGCCGGTACGTCGCCACGGCACAGCCAGCGGCCCGCAACATCTCACCCCCCTGGCTCGTCACTTCGCCACAGCACGGCCAGCGGCCCGGAACATCTCACTACCCGGAACCGGCACGTCGCCTCGGCACGACCAGCTGCCCGGAACATCTCACCACCCGGGGCCGGCAAGTCGCCACGGCACGGCCAGCGGACCGGAACATCTCACTACCCGGAACCGGCACGTCGCCTCGGCACGACCAGCTGCCCGGAATATCTCACCACCCAGGGCCGGCAAGTCGCCACGGCACGGCCAGTGGACCGGAACATCTCATACCCTGGGCCATCACGTCGCCACGGCACGGCCAGCGGCCCGGAACATCTCACCACCCGGGACCGGCACGTCGCCACGGCACGGCCAGCGGCCCGGAACATCTCACCGCACGGGACCGGCGCGTCGCTGCGGCACGGCCAGCGGCCCGGAACATCTCATATCCTGGGCCATCACATCGCCACGGCACGGCCAGCGGCCCGGAAGATCTCACTATCCGGGACCGGCACGTCGCCATGGCACGGCCAGCGGCCCGGAATATCTCAGCCCCCTGGGGCGACACGTCGCCACGGTACGGCCAGTGGCCCGGAACATCTCACCACCCGGGACCGGCACGTCGCCAAGGCACGGCCAGCGGACCGGAACATCACACTACCCGGAACCGGCACGTCGCCTCGGCACGGCCAGCGGCCCGGAACATCTCACCGCCCGGGACCGGCACGTCGCCACGGCACGGCCAGCGGCCCGGAACATCTCATACCCTGGGCTATCACATCGCCACGGCACGGCCAGCGGCCCGGAACATCTCACCACCCGGGACCGGCACGTCGCCACGGCACGGCCAGCGGCCCTGAACATCTCACCGCCCGGGACCGGCACGTCGCCACGGCATGGCCAGCGGCCCGGACCATCTCACTATCCGTGACCGGCACGTTGCCATGGCACGGCCAGCGGCCCGGAATATCTCAGCCCCCTGGGGCGACATGTCGCCACGGCACGGCCAGCGGCCCGGAACATCTCACTACCCGGGACCGGCACGTTGCCTCGGCACGGCCAGCGGGCCGGAACATCTCACCACCCGGGGCCGGCACGTCGCCACGGCACGGCCAGCGGACCGGAACATCTCACCACCCGGGTCCGTCACGTCGCCATGGCACGGCCAGCGGATCGGAACATCTCACAACCCGGGGCCGGCACGTCGCCACGGCACGGCCAGCGGACCGGAACATCCACCACGCGGGGCCGGCACGTCGCCACGGCACGGCCAGCGGCCCGGAACATCTCGCCACCTGAGGCCAGCACGTCGCCACGACACGGCCAGCGGCCCGGAACATCTCACCACGCGGGACCAGCACATCGCCACGGCACGGCCAGTGGCCCAGAACATCTCAACACCCTGGGCCAGCACGTCGCCACGGCATGGTCAGCGGACCGGAACATCCCACCTCCCTGGGCCAGCACGTCGCCACGGCATGGCCACCGGACCGGAACATCTCAGCACCCGGGGACGGCACGTCGCCACGGCACGGCCACCGGACCGGAACATCTCAGCACCCGGGGCCGGCACGTCGCCACGGCACGGCCAGCGGCCCGGAACATCTCACCCCCCTGGCCCGTCACGTCGCCACAGCACGGCCAGCGGTCCGGAACATCTCACCACCCGGGACCGGCACGTCGCCACGGCACAGCCAGCGGCCCGGAACATCTCACCACGCGGGACCAGCACGTCGCCACGGCACGGCCAGCGGCCCAGAATATCTCAACACCCTGGGCCACGACGTCGCCACGGCACGGCCAGCGGCCCGGAACATCCCACCTCCCGGGGCCAGCACGTTGCCACGGCATGGCCACCGGACCGGAACACCTCGCCACCCGAGGCCAGCACGTCGCCATGACACGGCCAGCAGCCCGGAACATCTCACCCCCCTGGCCCGTCACGTCGCCGCAGCACGGCCAGCGGCCCGGAACATCTCACCCCCCTGGCCCGTCACGTCGCCACAGCACGGCCAGCGGCCCGGAACGTCTCACCACCCGGGACCGTCACGTCGCCACGGCACGGCCAGCGGCCCGGAACATCTCACCACCCGGGGCCGGCACGTCGCCACGGCACGGCCAGCGGACCGGAACATCTCACCACCCGGGTCCGGCACGTCGCCACGGCACGGCCAGCGGACCGGAACATCTCACCACCCGGGGCCGGCACGTCGCCACGGCATGTCCACCGGACCGGAACATCTCGCCACCCGAGGCCAGCACGTTGCCACGACACGGCCAGCGGCCCGGAACATCTCACCACGCGGGACCAGCACATCGCCACGGCACGGCCAGTGGCCCAGAACATCTCAACACCCTGGGCCAGCACGTCGCCACGGCACGGCCAGCGGACCGGAACATCCCACCTCCCGGGGCCAGCACGTCGCCACGGCATGGTCAGCGGACCGGAACATCTCACCTCCCGGGGTCGGCATGTCGCCACGGCACTGCCAGCGGCCAGGGACATCTCACCACCCGGGACCGGCACGTCGCCACGGCATGGCCAGGGGCCCGGAACATCTCACTATCTGGGACCGGCACGTGGCCACGGCACGGCCTGCGGACCAGAACATATCACCACCCATGGCCGGCACGTCGCCACGGCACGGCCAGCGGCCAGAAACATCTCACCACCCGGGACCGGCACGTCGCCACGGCACGGCCAGCGGCCAGGAACATCTCACCACCCGGGACCGGCACGTCGCCACGGCACGGCCAGCGGACCGGAATATTTCAGCCCCGTGGGGCGACACGTCGCCACGGCACGGCCAGCGGCACGGAATATCTCACCACCCGGGACCGGCACGTTGCCACGGCACGGCCAGCGGCCTGGAACATCTCATACCCTGGGCCATCACGTCGCCACGGCACGGCCAGCGGACCGGAACATCTCACCCCCCTGGCCCGTCACGTCGCCACAGCACGGCCAGCGGCCAGGAACATCTCACCACCCGGGGCCGGCACGTCGCCACGGCACGGCCAGCGGACCGGAACATCTCACCTCCCGCGGTCGGCATGTCGCCACGGCAACGCCAGCGGCCCGGGACATGTCACCACCCGGGACCGGCACGTCGCCACGGCACGGCCAGCGGCCCGGAACATCTCACTACCCGGGACCGGCACGTCGCCACGGCACGGTCAGCGGCCCGGAACATCTCACCGCCCGGGAATGGCACGTCGCCACGGCACGGCCAGCGGCCCGGAACATCTCACCACCCGGGACCGGAACGTCGCCACGGCACGGCCAGCGGCCCGGAACATCTCACCGCCCGGGACCGGCACGTCGCCACGGCACGGCTAGCGGACCGGAACATATTACCACACGGGGCCGGCACGTCGCCACGTCACGGCCAGCGGCCAGGAACATCTCACCACCCGGGACCGGCACGTCGCCACGGCACGGCCAGCGAACCGGAACATCTCACCACCCGGGACCGGCACGTCGCCACGGCACGGCCAGCGGACCGGAACATCTCACCGCCCGGGACCGGCACGTCGCCACGGCACGGCCAGCGGACCGGAACATCTCACCACCCGGGACCGGCACGTCGCCACGGCACGGCCAGCGAACCGGAACATCTCACCACCCGGGGCCGGCAGGTCGCCACGGTAACGCCAGCGGTCCGGAATATCTCACCACGCGGGACCAGCACATCGCCACGGCACGGCCTGTGGCCCAGAACATGTCAACACCCTGGGCCAGCACGTCGCCACGGCATGGCCACCGGACCGGAACATCTCAGCACCCGGGTCCGGCACGTCGCCACGGCACGTACACGGGACCGGAACATCTCACTCCCCTGGCCCGTCACGTCGCACAGCACGGCCAGCGGCCCGGAACATCTCACCGCCCGGGACCGGCACGTCGCCACGGCACGGCCAGAGGCCCGGAACATCTCACCACCCGGGACCGGCACGTCGCCACGGCACGGCCAGCGGCCCGGAACATCTCATGGCCCGGGACCGGCACGTCGCCACGGCACGGCCAGCGGCCCGGAACATCTCACTATCCGGGACCGGCACGTCGCCACGGCACGGCCAGCGGACCGGAACATATCACCGCCCGGGGCCGGCACGTCGCCATTGCACGGCCAGCGGCCCGGAATATCTCAGCCCCCTGGGGCGACACGTCGCCACGTCACGGCCAGCGACACGGAATATCTCACCACCCGGGACCGGCACGTTGCCACGGCACGGCCAGCGGCCCGGAACATCTCATACCCTGGGCCATCACGTCGCCACGGCACGGCCAGCGGCCCTGAACATCTCACCACCCAGGACCGGCACTTCGCCACGTCACGGCCAGCGGACCGGAATATCTCACCACCACCCGGGACCGGCACGTCGCCACGGCACGGCAAGCGGCCCGGAACATCTCACTACCCGGGACCGGCACGTCGCCATGGCACGGCCAGCGGCCCGGAAAATCTCACCACCCGGGGCCGGCACGTCGCCACGGCACGGCCAGCGGCCCGGAACATCTCATCGCCCGGGACCGGCATGTCGCCACGGCACGGCCAGCGGCCCGGAACATCTCACTATCCGGGACCGGCACGTCGCCACGGCACGGCCAGCGGACCGGAACATCTCACTGCCCGGAACCGGCACGTCGCCTCGGCACGGCCAGCGGCCCGGAACATCTCACCAGCCGGGGCCGGCACGTCGCCACGGCACGGCCAGCGGCCTGGAACATCTCACCACCCAGGACCGGCATGTCGCCACGGCACGGCCAGTGGACTGGAACATCTCAGCACCCGGGGCCGGCACGTCGCCACGGCAACGCCAGCGGCCCGGAACATCTCACCACCCGGGACCGGCACGTCGCCACGGCACGGCCAGCGAACCGGAACATCTCACCACCCGGGGCCGGCACGTCGCCACAGCAACGCCAGCGGCCCGGAACATCTCACCAAGCAGGACCAGCACATCGCCACGGCACGGCCAGCGGACCGGAAGATCCGACCTCCCGGGGCCAGCACGTCGCCACGGCATGGCCACCGGACCGGAACATCTCAGCACCCGGGGCCGGCACGTCGCCACGGCACGTCCACCGGACCGGAACATCTCAGCACCCGGGGCCGGCATGTCGCCAAGGCACGGCCAGCGGCCCGGAACATATCACCCCCCTGGCCTGTCACGTCGCCACAGCAAGGCCAGCGGCCCGGAACATCTCACCACCCGGGGCCGGCACGTCGCCACGGCACGGCCAGCGGACCGGAATATTTCAGCCCCGTGGGGCGACACGTCGCCACGGCACGGCCAGCGGCACGGAATATCTCACCACCCGGGACCGGCACGTTGCCACGGCACGGCCAGCGGCCTGGAACATCTCATACCCTGGGCCATCACGTCGCCACGGCACGGCCAGCGGACCGGAACATCTCACTCCCCTGGCCCGTCACGTCGCCACAGCACGGCCAGCGGCCAGGAACATCTCACCACCCGGGGCCGGCACGTCGCCACGGCACGGCCAGCGGACCGGAACATCTCACCTCCCGGGGTCGGCATGTCGCCACGGCAACGCCAGCGGCCCGGGACATGTCACCACCCGGGACCGGCACGTCGCCACGGCACGGCCAGCGGCCCGGAACATCTCACTACCCGGGACCGGCACGTCGCCACGGCACGGTCAGCGGCCCGGAACATCTCACCGCCCGGGAATGGCACGTCGCCACGGCACGGCCAGCGGCCCGGAACATCTCACCACCCGGGACCGGAACGTCGCCACGGCACGGCCAGCGGCCCGGAACATCTCACCGCCCGGGACCGGCACGTCGCCACGGCACGGCTAGCGGACCGGAACATATTACCACACGGAGCCGGCACGTCGCCACGTCACGGCCAGCGGCCAGGAACATCTCACCACCCGGGACCGGCACGTCGCCACGGCACGGCCAGCGGACCGGAACATCTCACCCCCCTGGCCCGTCACGTCGCCACAGCACGGCCAGCGGCCCGGAAGATCTCACCACCCGGGGCCGGCACGTCGCCACGGCACGGCCAGCGGACCGGAACATCTCACCTCCCGGGGTCGGCATGTCGCCACGGCAACGCCAGCGGCCCGGGACATCTCACCACCCGGGACCGGCACGTCGCCACGGCATGGCCAGCGGCCCGGAACATCTCACTATCCGGGACCGGCACGTCGCCACGGCACGGCCTCCGGACCGGAACATATCACCACCCATGGCCGGCACGTCGCCACGGCACGGCCAGCGGCCAGGAACATCTCACCACCCGGGACCGGCACGTCGCCACGGCACGGCCAGCGGCCCGGAACATCTCACCACCCGGGACCGGCACGTCGCCACGGCACGGCCAGCGGACCGGAATATTTCAGCCCCCTGGGGCGACACGTCGCCACGGCACGGCCAGCGGCACGGAATATCTCACCACCCGGGACCGGCACGTTTCCACGGCACGGCCAGCGGCCCGGAACATCTCATACCCTGGGCCATCACGTCGCCACGGCACGGCCAGCGGACCGGAACATCTCACCCCCCTGGCCCGTCACGTCGCCAGAGCACGGCCAGCGGCCAGGAACATCTCACCACCCGGGGCCGGCACGTCGCCACGGCACGGCCAGCGGCCCGGAACATCTCACTATCCGGGACCGGCACGTCGCCACGGCACGGCCAGCGGACCGGAACATCTCATCGCCCGGGACCGGCACGTCGCCACGGCACGGCCAGCGGCCCGGAACATCTCACTATCCGGGACCGGCACGTCGCCACGGCACGGCCAGCGGACCGGAACATCTCACCGCCCGGGGCCGGCACGTCGCCATTGCACGGCCAGCGGCCCGGAATATCTCAGCCCCCTGGGGCGACACGTCGCCACGGCACGGCCAGCGGCACGGAATATCTCACCACCCGGGACCGGCACGTTGCCACGGCACGGCCAGCGGCCCGGAACATCTCATACCCTGGGCCATCACGTCGCCACGGCACGGCCAGCGGCCCTGAACATCTCACCACCCAGGACCGGCACGTCGCCACGGCACGGCCAGCGGCCAGGAACATCTCACCACCCGGGGCCGGCACGTCGCCACGGCACGGCAAGCGGCCCGGAACATCTCACTACCCGGGACCGGCACGTCGCCACGGCACAGCCAACGGCCTGGAATATCTCAGCCCCCTGGGCGACACGTTACCACGGCACGGCCAGCGAACCAGAATATCTCACCACCCGGGGCCGGCACGTCGCCACGGCAACGCCAGCGGCCCGGAACATCTCACCACCAGGGACCTGCACGTCGCCACGGCACTGCCAGCGGACAGGAACATCTCACCACCCGGGGCCGGCACGTCGCCACGGCACGGCCAGCGGACCGGAACATCTCACTACCCGGGACCTACACGTCGCCACGGCACGGCCAGCGGCCTGGAACTTCTCACCACCGGGGCTGGCACGTCGCCACGGCACGGCCAGCGGACCGGAATATCTCGCCACCCGGGACCGGCACGTCGCCACGGCACGGCCAGCGGCACGGAATATCTCACCACCCGGGACTGGCACGTTGCCACGGCACGGCCAGCGGCCCGGAACATCTCATACCCTGGGCCATCACGTCGCCACGGCACGGCCAGCGGACCGGAACATCTCATACCCTGGGCCATCACGTCGCCACGGCACGGCCAGCGGCCCTGAACATCTCACCACCCAGGACCGGCACGTCGCCACGGCACGGCCAGCGGCCAGGAACATCTCACCACCCGGGGCCGGCACGTCGCCACGGCACGGCAAGCGGCCCGGAACATCTCACTACCCGGGACCGGCACGTCGCCACGGCACAGCCAACGGCCTGGAATATCTCAGCCCCCTGGGCGACACGTTACCACGGCACGGCCAGCGAACCAGAATATCTCACCACCCGGGGCCGGCACGTCGCCACGGCAACGCCAGCGGCCCGGAACATCTCACCACCAGGGACCTGCACGTCGCCACGGCACTGCCAGCGGACAGGAACATCTCACCACCCGGGGCCGGCACGTCGCCACGGCACGGCCAGCGGACCGGAACATCTCACTACCCGGGACCTACACGTCGCCACGGCACGGCCAGCGGCCTGGAACTTCTCACCACCGGGGCTGGCACGTCGCCACGGCACGGCCAGCGGACCGGAATATCTCGCCACCCGGGACCGGCACGTCGCCACGGCACGGCCAGCGGCACGGAATATCTCACCACCCGGGACTGGCACGTTGCCACGGCACGGCCAGCGGCCCGGAACATCTCATACCCTGGGCCATCACGTCGCCACGGCACGGCCAGCGGACCGGAACATCTCACCCCCCTGGCCCGTCACGTCGCCACAGCACGGCCAGCGGCCCGGAAGATCTCACCACCCGGGGCCGGCACGTCGCCACGGCACGGCCAGCGGACCGGAACATCTCACCTCCCGGGGTCGGCATGTCGCCACGGCAACGCCAGCGGCCCGGGACATCTCACCACCCGGGACCGGCACGTCGCCACGGCATGGCCAGCGGCCCGGAACATCTCACTATCCGGGACCGGCACGTCGCCACGGCACGGCCTCCGGACCGGAACATATCACCACCCATGGCCGGCACGTCGCCACGGCACGGCCAGCGGCCAGGAACATCTCACCACCCGGGACCGGCACGTCGCCACGGCACGGCCAGCGGACCGGAATATTTCAGCCCCCTGTGGCGACACGTCGCCACGGCACGGCCAGCGGCACGGAATATCTCACCACCCGGGACCGGCACGTTGCCACGGCACGGCCAGCGGCCCGGAACATCTCATACCCTGGGCCATCACGTCGCCACGGCACGGCCAGCGGACCGGAACATCTCAGCACCCTGGCCCGTCACGTCGCCAGAGCACGGCCAGCGGCCAGGAACATCTCGCCACCCGGGGCCGGCACGTCGCCACGGCACGGCCAGCGGACCGGAACATCTCACCTCCCGGGGTCGGCATGTCGCCACGGCAACGCCAGCGGCCCGGGACATGTCACCACCCGGGACCGGCACGTCGCCACGGCACGGCCAGCGGCCCGGAGCATCTCACCACCCGGGACCGGCACGTCGCCACGGCACGGCCAGCGGCCCGGAACATGTCACCGCCCGGGAATGGCACGTCGCCATAGCACGGCCAGCGGCCCGGAACATCTCACTATCCGGGACCGGCACGTCGCCACGGCTCGGCCAGCGGACCGGAACCTATTACCACACGGGGCAGGCACGTCGCCACGTCAAGGCCAGCGGCCAGGAACATCTCACCACCCGGGACCGGCACGTCGCCACGGCACGGCCAGCGGACCGGAACATCTCACCACCCGGGACCGGCACGTCGCCACGGCACGGCCAGCGAACCGGAACATCTCACCACCCGGGGCCGGCAGGTCGCCACGGTAGCGCCAGCGGTCCGGAATATCTCACCACGCGGGACCAGCACATCGCCACGGCACGGCCAGTGGCCCAGAACATGTCAACACCCTGGGCCAGCACGTCGCCACGGCATGGCCACCGGACCGGAACATCTCAGCACCCGGGTCCGGCACGTCGCCACGGCACGTACACCGGACCGGAACATCTCACTCCCCTGGCCCGTCACGTCGCCACAGCACGGCCAGCGGCCCGGAACATCTCACCGCCCGGGACCGGCACGTCGCCAAGGCACGGCCAGAGGCCCGGAACATCTCACCACCCGGGAACGGCACGTCGCCACGGCACGGCAATCGGCCCGGAACATCTCATCGCCCGGGACCGGCACGTCGCCACGGCACGGCCAGCGGCCCGGAACATCTCACTATCCGGGACCGGCACGTCGCCACGGCACGGCCAGCGGACCGGAACATCTCACCGCCCGGGGCCGGCACGTCGCCATTGCACGGCCAGCGGCCCGGAATATCTCAGCCCCCTGGGGCGACACGTCGCCACGGCACGGCCAGCGGCACGGAATATCTCACCACCCGGGACCGGCACGTTGCCACGGCACGGCCAGCGGCCCGGAACATCTCATACCCTGGGCCATCACGTCGCCACGGCACGGCCAGCGGCCCTGAACATCTCACCACCCAGGACCGGCACGTCGCCACGGCACGGCCAGCGGCCAGGAACATCTCACCACCCGGGGCCGGCACGTCGCCACGGCACGGCAAGCGGCCCGGAACATCTCACTACCCGGGACCGGCACGTCGCCACGGCACAGCCAACGGCCTGGAATATCTCAGCCCCCTGGGCGACACGTTACCACGGCACGGCCAGCGAACCAGAATATCTCACCACCCGGGGCCGGCACGTCGCCACGGCAACGCCAGCGGCCCGGAACATCTCACCACCAGGGACCTGCACGTCGCCACGGCACTGCCAGCGGACAGGAACATCTCACCACCCGGGGCCGGCACGTCGCCACGGCACGGCCAGCGGACCGGAACATCTCACTACCCGGGACCTACACGTCGCCACGGCACGGCCAGCGGCCTGGAACTTCTCACCACCGGGGCTGGCACGTCGCCACGGCACGGCCAGCGGACCGGAATATCTCGCCACCCGGGACCGGCACGTCGCCACGGCACGGCCAGCGAACCGGAACATCTCACCACCCTGGCCCGTCACGTCGCCGCAGCACGGCCAGCGGCCCGGAACATCTCACCACCCGGGACCGGCACGTCGCCAAGGCACGGCCAGCGGACCGGAACATCTCACTACCCGGAACCGGCACGTCGCCTCAGCACGGCCAGCGGCCCGGAACATCTCACCACCGGGGGCCGGCACGTCGCCACGGCACGGCCAGCGGACCGGAACATCTCACTACCCGGAACCGGCACGTCGCCACAGCACGGCCAGCGGCCCGGAACATCTCACTACCCGGGACCGGCACGTCGCCACGGCACGGCCAGCGGCCCGGAACATCTCACTATCCGGGACCGGCACGTCACCACGGCACGGCCTGCGGACCGGAACATATCACCACCCATGGCCGGCACGTCGCCACGGCACGGCCAGCGGACCGGAACATCTCACCACCCGGGACCGGCACGTCGCCACGGCACGGCCAGCGGACCGGAACATCTCACCACCCGGGGCCGGCACGTCGCCACAGCAACGCCAGCGGCCCGGAAAATCTCACCACGCGGGACCAGCACATCGCCACGGCACGGCCAGTGGCCCAGAACATCTCAACACCCTGGGCCAGCACGTCGCTACGGCACGGCCAGCGGCAAGGAACATCTCACCACCCGGGACCGGCACGTCGCCACGGCACGGCCAGCGGCCCGGAACATCTCATCGCCCGGGACCGGCATGTTGCCACGGTACGGCCAGCGGCCCGGAACATCTCACCGCCCGGGACCGGCACGTCGCCACGGCACGGCCAGCGGCCCGGAACATCTCACCACCCGGGGCCGGCACGTCGCCACGGCAATGCCAGCGGCCTGGAATATCTCACAACCCGGGACCGGCACGTCGCCACGGCACGGCCAGCGGACTGAAACATCTCAGCACCCGGGGCCGGCACGTCGCCACGGCAACGCCAGCGGCCCGGAACATCTCACCACCCGGGACCGGCACGTCGCCACGGCACGGCCAGCGGACTGGAAAATCTCACCACGCGGGGCCGGCACGTCGCCATGGCACGGCCAGCGGCCCGGAACATCTCACCGCCCGGGGCCGGCACGTCGCCATGGCACGGCCAGCGGCCCGGAATATCTCAGCCCCCTGGGGCGACACGTCGCCACGGCACGGCCAGCGGCACGGAATATCTCACCACCCGGGACCGGCACGTTGCCATGGCACGGCCAGCGGCCCGGAACATCTCATACCCTGGGCCATCACGTCGCCACGGCACGGCCAGCGGCCCGGAACATCTCACCACCCGGGACCGGCACGTCGCCACGGCACGGCCAGCGGACCGGAACATCTCACCGCCCGGGACCGGCACGTCGCTACGGCACGGCCAGCGGCCCGGAACATCTCACTATCCGGGACCGGCACGTCGCCACGGCACGGCCAGCGGCCCGGAACATCTCACTACCCGGGACCGGCACGTCGACACGGCACGGTCAGCGGCCCGGAACATCTCACCGCCCGGGAATGGCACGTCGCCACGGCACGGCCAGCGGCCCGGAACATCTCACCACCCGGGACCGGAACGTCGCCACGGCACGGCCAGCGGCCCGGAACATCTCACCGCCCGGGACCGGCACGTCGCCACGGCACGGCTAGCGGACCGGAACATATTACCACACGGGGCCGGCACGTCGCCACGTCACGGCCAGCGGCCAGGAACATCTCACCGCCCGGGACCGGCACGTCGCCAAGGCACGGCCAGAGGCCCGGAACATCTCACCACCCGGGACCGGCACGTCGCCACGGCACGGCCAGCGGCCCGGAACATCTCATGGCCCGGGACCGGCACGTCGCCACGGCACGGCCAGCGTCCCGGAACATCTCACTATCCGGGACCGGCACGTCGCCACGGCACGGCCAGCGGACCGGAACATATCACCGCCCGGGGCCGGCACGTCGCCATTGCACGGCCAGCGGCCCGGAATATCTCAGCCCCCTGGGGCGACACGTCGCCACGGCACGGCCAGCGGCACGGAATATCTCACCACCCGGGACCGGCACGTTGCCACGGCACGGCCAGCGGCCCGGAACATCTCATACCCTGGGCCATCACGTCGCCACGGCACGGCCAGCGGCCCTGAACATCTCACCACCCAGGACCGGCACTTCGCCACGTCACGGCCAGCAGACCGGAATATCTCACCACCACCCGGGACCGGCACGTCGCCACGGCACGGCAAGCGGCCCAGAACATCTCACTACCCGGGACCGGCACGTCGCCATGGCACGGCCAGCGGCCCGGAAAATCTCACCACCCGGGGCCGGCACGTCGCCACGGCACGGCCAGCGGCCCGGAACATCTCATCGCCCGGGACCGGCATGTCGCCACGGCACGGCCAGCGGCCCGGAACATCTCACTATCCGGGACCGGCACGTCGCCACGGCACGGCCAGCGGACCGGAACATCTCACTGCCCGGAACCGGCACGTCGCCTCGGCACGGCCAGCGGCCCGGAACATCTCACCAGCCGGGGCCGGCACGTCGCCACGGCACGGCCAGCGGCCTGGAACATCTCACCACCCAGGACCGGCATGTCGCCACGGCACGGCCAGTGGACTGGAACATCTCAGCACCCGGGGCCGGCACGTCGCCACGGCAACGCCAGCGGCCCGGAACATCTCACAACCCGGGGCCGGCACGTCGCCATGGCACGGCCAGCGAACCGGAACATCTCACCGCCTGGGGCCGGCACGTCGCCATGGCACGGCCAGCGGCCCGGAATATCTCAGCCCCCTGGGGCGACACGTCACCACGGCACGGCCAGCGGCAGGGAATATCTCACCACCCGGGACCGGCACGTTGCCACGGCACGGCCAGCGGCCCGGAACATCTCATACCCTGGGCCATCACGTCGCCACGGCACGGCCAGCGGCCCGGAACATCTCACCACCCGGGACCGGCATGTCGCCAAGGCACGGCCAGCGGACCGGAACATCTCACTACCCGGAACCGGCACGTCGCCACGGTAGCGCCAGCGGTCCGGAATATCTCACCACGCGGGACCAGCACATCGCCACGGCACGGCCAGTGGCCCAGAACATGTCAACACCCTGGGCCAGCACGTCGCCACGGCATGGCCACCGGACCGGAACATCTCAGCACCCGGGTCCGGCACGTCGCCACGGCACGTACACCGGACCGGAACATCTCACTCCCCTGGCCCGTCACGTCGCCACAGCACGGCCAGCGGCCCGGAACATCTCACCGCCCGGGACCGGCACGTCGCCAAGGCACGGCCAGAGGCCCGGAACATCTCACCACCCGGGAACGGCACGTCGCCACGGCACGGCAATCGGCCCGGAACATCTCATCGCCCGGGACCGGCACGTCGCCACGGCACGGCCAGCGGCCCGGAACATCTCACTATCCGGGACCGGCACGTCGCCACGGCACGGCCAGCGGACCGGAACATCTCACCGCCCGGGGCCGGCACGTCGCCATTGCACGGCCAGCGGCCCGGAATATCTCAGCCCCCTGGGGCGACACGTCGCCACGGCACGGCCAGCGGCACGGAATATCTCACCACCCGGGACCGGCACATTGCCACGGCACGGCCAGCGGCCCGGAACATCTCATACCCTGGGCCATCACGTCGCCACGGCACGGCCAGCGGCCCTGAACATCTCACCACCCAGGACCGGCACGTCGCCACGGCACGGCCAGCGGCCAGGAACATCTCACCACCCGGGGCCGGCACGTCGCCACGGCACGGCAAGCGGCCCGGAACATCTCACTACCCGGGACCGGCACGTCGCCACGGCACAGCCAACGGCCTGGAATATCTCAGCCCCCTGGGCGACACGTTACCACGGCACGGCCAGCGAACCAGAATATCTCACCACCCGGGGCCGGCACGTCGCCACGGCAACGCCAGCGGCCCGGAACATCTCACCACCAGGGACCTGCACGTCGCCACGGCACTGCCAGCGGACAGGAACATCTCACCACCCGGGGCCGGCACGTCGCCACGGCACGGCCAGCGGACCGGAACATCTCACTACCCGGGACCTACACGTCGCCACGGCACGGCCAGCGGCCTGGAACTTCTCACCACCGGGGCTGGCACGTCGCCACGGCACGGCCAGCGGACCGGAATATCTCGCCACCCGGGACCGGCACGTCGCCACGGCACGGCCAGCGAACCGGAACATCTCACCACCCTGGCCCGTCACGTCGCCGCAGCACGGCCAGCGGCCCGGAACATGTCACCACCCGGGACCGGCACGTCGCCAAGGCACGGCCAGCGGACCGGAACATCTCACTACCCGGAACCGGCACGTCGCCTCAGCACGGCCAGCGGCCCGGAACATCTCACCACCGGGGGCCGGCACGTCGCCACGGCACGGCCAGCGGACCGGAACATCTCACCACCCGGGACCGGCACGTCGCCACGGCACGGCCAGCGGACCGGAACATCTCACCACCTGGGGCCGGCACGTCGCCACAGCAACGCCAGCGGCCCGGAAAATCTCACCACGCGGGACCAGCACATCGCCACGGCACGAACAGTGGCCCAGAACATCTCAACACACTGGGCCAGCACGTCGCTACGGCACGGCCAGCGGCAAGGAACATCTCACCACCCGGGACCGGCACGTCGCCACGGCACGGCCAGCGGCCCGGAACATCTCATCGCCCGGGACCGGCATGTTGCCACGGTACGGCCAGCGGCCCGGAACATCTCACCGCCCGGGACCGGCACGTCGCCACGGCACGGCCAGCGGCCCGGAACATCTCACCACCCGGGGCCGGCACGTCGCCACGGCAATGCCAGCGGCCTGGAATATCTCACAACCCGGGACCGGCACGTCGCCACGGCACGGCCAGCGGACTGAAACATCTCAGCACCCGGGGCCGGCACGTCGCCACGGCAACGCCAGCGGCCCGGAACATCTCACCACCCGGGACCGGCACGTCGCCACGGCACGGCCAGCGGACTGGAAAATCTCACCACCGGGGCCGGCACGTCGCCATGGCACGGCCAGCGGCCCGGAACATCTCACCGCCCGGGGCCGGCACGTCGCCATGGCACGGCCAGCGGCCCGGAATATCTCAGCCCCCTGGGGCGACACGTCGCCACGGCACGGCCAGCGGCACGGAATATCTCACCACCCGGGACCGGCACGTTGCCACGGCACGGCCAGCGGCCCGGAACATCTCATACCCTGGGCCATCACGTCGCCACGGCACGGCCAGCGGCCCGGAACATCTCACCACCCGGGACCGGCACGTCGCCACGGCACGGCCAGCGGACCGGAACATCTCACCGCCCGGGACCGGCACGTCGCTACGGCACGGCCAGCGGCCCGGAACATCTCACTATCCGGGACCGGCACGTCGCCACGGCACGGCCAGCGGCCCGGAACATCTCACTACCCGGGACCGGCACGTCGACACGGCACGGTCAGCGGCCCGGAACATCTCACCGCCCGGGAATGGCACGTCGCCACGGCACGGCCAGCGGCCCGGAACATCTCACCACCCGGGACCGGAACGTCGCCACGGCACGGCCAGCGGCCCGGAACATCTCACCGCCCGGGACCGGCACGTCGCCACGGCACGGCTAGCGGACCGGAACATATTACCACACGGGGCCGGCACGTCGCCACGTCACGGCCAGCGGCCAGGAACATCTCACCACCCGGGACCGGCACGTCGCCACGGCACGGCCAGCGTCCCGGAACATCTCACTATCCGGGACCGGAACGTCGCCACGGCACGGCCAGCGGACCGGAACATATCACCGCCCGGGGCCGGCACGTCGCCATTGCACGGCCAGCGGCCCGGAATATCTCAGCCCCCTGGGGCGACACGTCGCCACGGCACGGCCAGCGGCACGGAATATCTCACCACCCGGGACCGGCACGTTGCCACGGCACGGCCAGCGGCCCGGAACATCTCATACCCTGGGCCATCACGTCGCCACGGCACGGCCAGCGGCCCTGAACATCTCACCACCCAGGACCGGCACTTCGCCACGTCACGGCCAGCGGACCGGAATATCTCACCACCACCCGGGACCGGCACGTCGCCACGGCACGGCAAGCGGCCCAGAACATCTCACTACCCGGGACCGGCACGTCGCCATGGCACGGCCAGCGGCCCGGAAAATCTCACCACCCGGGGCCGGCACGTCGCCACGGCACGGCCAGCGGCCCGGAACATCTCATCGCCCGGGACCGGCATGTCGCCACGGCACGGCCAGCGGCCCGGAACATCTCACAATCCGGGACCGGCACGTCGCCACGGCACGGCCAGCGGACCGGAACATCTCACTGCCCGGAACCGGCACGTCGCCTCGGCACGGCCAGCGGCCCGGAACATCTCACCACCCGGGGCCGGCACGTCGCCACGGTACGGCCAGCGGACCGGAACATCTCATACACTGGGCCACCACGTCGCCACGGCACGGCCAGCGGCCCGGAACATATCACCACCCATGGCCGGCACGTCGCCACGGCACGGCCAGCGGCCAGGAACATCTCACCACCCGGGACAGGCACGTCGCCACGGCACGGCCAGCGGCCTGGAACTTCTCACCACCGGGGCTGGCACGTCGCCACGGCACGGCCAGCGGACCGGAATATCTCGCCACCCGGGACCGGCACGTCGCCACGGCACGGCCAGCGAACCGGAACATCTCACCACCCTGGCCCGTCACGTCGCCGCAGCACGGCCAGCGGCCCGGAACATCTCACCACCCGGGACCGGCACGTCGCCACGGCACGGCCAGCGGCCCGGAACATCTCATACCCTGGGCCATCACGTCGCCACGGCACGGCCAGCGGCCCGGAACATCTCACCACCCGGGACCGGCACGTCGCCACGGCACGGCCAGCGGCCCGGAACATCTCATCGCCCGGGACCGGCATGTCGCCACGGCACTGCCAGCGGCCCGGAACATCTCACCGCCCGGGACCGGCACGTCGCCAAGGCACGGCCAGCGGCCCGGAACATCTCATCGCCCGGGACCGGCATGTCGCCACGGCACGGCCAGCGGCCCGGAACATCTCATACCCTGGGCCATCACGTCGCCACGGCACGGCCAGCGGCCCGGAACATCTCACTGCCCGGAACGGGCACGTCGCCTCGGCACGGCCAGCGGCCCGGAACATCTCACCAGCCGGGGCCGGCACGTCTCCACGGCACGGCCAGCGGACCGGAACATCTCACCACCCGGGGCCGGCACGTCGCCACGGCAACGCCAGCGGCCCGGAACTTCTCACCACCCGGGACCGGCACGTCGCCACGGCACGGCCAGCGGCCCGGAAAATCTCACCACCTGGGGCGACACGTCGCCACGGCACGGCCAGCGGCACGGAATATCTCGCCACCCGGGACTGGCACGTTGCCACGGCACGGCCAGCGGCCCGGAACATCTCATACCCTGGGCCATCACGTCGCCACGGCACGGCCAGCGGCACGGAACATCTCACCACCCGTGACCGGTACGTCGCCACGGCACGGCCAGCGGACCAGAACATCTCACCACCCGGGGCCGGCACGTCGCCACGGCACGGCCAGCGGACTGGAACATCTCAGCACCCGGGGCCGTCACTTCGCCACGGCAACGCCAGCGGCACGGAACATCTCACCACCCGGGGCCGGCACGTCGCCATGGCACGGCCAGCGGCCAGGAACATCTCACCACCCGGGACCGGCACGTCGCCACGGCACGGCCAGCGGACCGGAACATCTCACCACCCGGGACCGGCACGTCGCCACGGCACGGCCAGCGAACCGGAACATCTCAGCACCCGGGGCCGGCAGGTCGCCACGGCAACGCCAGCGGCCCGGAACATATCACCATGCGGGATCAGCACATCACCACGGCACGGCCAGTGGCCCAGAACATGTCAACACCCTGTGCCAGCACGTCGCCACGGCACGGCCAGCGGACCGGAACATCCCACCTCCCGGGGCCAGCACGTCGCCACGGCATGGCCACCGGACCGGAACATCTCACCACCCGGGGCCGGCACGTCGCCATGGCACGGCCAGCGGCCAGGAACATCTCACCGCCCGGGACCGGCACGTCGCCACGGCACGGCCAGCGGCCCGGAACATCTCACCCCCCTGGCCCGTCACGTCGCCACAGCACGGCCAGCGGCCCGGAACATCTCACCACCCGGGACCGGCACGTCGCCACGGCATGGCCAGCGGCCCGGAACATCTCACCGCCCGGGACCGGCACGTCGCCACGGCACGGCCAGCGGCCCGGAACATCTCATACCCTGGGCCATCACGTCGCCACGGCACGGCCAGCGGCCCGGAACATCTCACCACCCCGGACCGGCACGTCGCCACGGCACGGCCAGCGGCCCGGAACATCTCATCGCCCGGGACCGGCATGTCGCCACGGCACTGCCAGCGGCCCGGAACATCTCACCGCCCGGGACCGGCACGTCGCCAGGGCACGGCCAGCGGCCCGGAACATCTCACCGCCCGGGACCGGCACGTCGCCACGGCACGGCCAGCGGCCCGGAACATCTCATCGCCCGGGACCGGCATGTCGCCACGGCACGGCCAGCGGACCGGAACATCTCACTGCCCGGAACCGGCACGTCGCCTCGGCACGGCCAGCGGCCCGGAACATCTCACCAGCCGGGGCCGGCACGTCTCCACGGCACGGCCAGCGGACCGGAACATCTCACCACCCGGGACCGGCACGTCGCCATTGCACGGCCAGCGGCCCGGAATATCTCAGCCCCCTGGGGCGACACGTCGCCACGGCACGGCCAGCGGCACGGAATATCTCACCACCCGGGACCGGCACGTTGCCACGGCACGGCCAGCGGCCCGGAACATCTCATACCCTGGGCCATCACGTCGCCACGGCACGGCCAGCGGCCCTGAACATCTCACCACCCAGGACCGGCACGTCGCCACGGCACGGCCAGCGGACCGGAATATCTCACCACCACCCGGGACCGGCACGTCGCTACGGCACGGCCAGCGGCCCGGAATATCTCACTATCCGGGACCGGCACGTCGCCACGGCACGGCCAGCGGACCGGAACATATCAACACCCAGGGCCGGCACGTCGCCACGGCACGGCCAGCGGCCAGGAACATCTCACCACCCGGGACCGGCACGTCGCCGCGGCACGGCCAGCGGCCCGGAACATCTCACCACCCGGGACCGGCACGTCGCCAAGGCACGGCCAACGGACCGGAACATCTCACTACCCGGAACCGGCACGTCGCCTCGGCACGGCCAGCGGCCCGGAACATCTCACCACGCGGGACCAGCACATCGCCACGGCACGGCCAGTGGCCCAGAACATCTCAACATCCTGGGCCAGCACGTCGTCACGGCACGGCCAGCGGACCGGAACATCCCACCTCCCGGGGCCAGCACGTCGCCACGGCATGGCCACCGGACCGGAACATCTCAGCACCCGGGGCCAGCACGTCGCCATGGCACGTACACCGGACCGGAACATCTCAGCACCCGGGGCCGGCACTTCGCCAAGGCACGGCCAGCGGACAGGAACATCTCACCACCCGGGACCGGCACGTCGCCACGGCACGGCCAGCGGCCCGGAACATCTCACCGCCCGGGACCGGCACGTCGCCACGGCACGGCCAGCGGCCCGGAACATCTCATACCCTGGGCCATCACGTCGCCACGGCACGGCCAGCGGCCCGGAACTTCTCACCACCCGGGACGGGCACGTCGCCACGGCACGGCCAGCGGCCCGGAAAATCTCATCGCCCGGGACCGGCATGTCGCCACGGCACGGCCAGCGGCCCGGAACCTCTCACCACCCGGGGCCGGCACGTCGCCACGGCAACGCCAGCGGCCTGGAATATCTCACCACCAGGGACGGGCACGTCGCCACGGCACGGCCAGCGGACTGGAACATCTCAGCACCTGTGGCCGGCACGTCGCCACGGCACGGCCAGCGGACCGGAAAATCTCACCACCCGGGGCCGGCACGTCGCCATGGCACGGCCAGCGGCCCGGAATATCTCAGCCCCCTGGGGCGACACGTCGCCACGGCACGGCCAGCGGCACGGAATATCTCATACCCTGGGCCATCACGTCGCCACGGCACGGCCAGCGGACCGGAACATCTCACCACCCGGGGCCGGCACGTCGCCACGGCACGGCCAGCGAACCGGAACATCTCACCACCCGGGACCGGCACGTCGCCATGGCACGGCCAGCGGCCCGGAACATCTCACCACGCGGGACCAGCACATCGCCACGGCACGGCCAGTGGCCCAGAACATCTCAACACCCTGGGCCAGCACGTCGCCACGGCACGGCCAGCGGACCGGAACATCCCACCTCCCGGGGCCAGCACGTCGCCACGGCATGGCCACCGGACCGGAACATCTCAGCACCCGGGTCCGGCACGTGGCCACGGCACGTCCACCGGACCGGAACATCTCAGCACCCGGGGCCGGCACATCGCCACGGCACGGCCAGCGGCCAGGAACATCTCACCACCCGGGACCGGCACGTCGCCACGGCACGGCCAGCGGACCGGAACATCTCACCACCCGGGACCGGCACGTCGCCACGGCACGGCCAGCGAACCGGAACATCTCAGCACCCGGGGCCGGCAGGTCGCCACGGCAACGCCAGCGGCCCGGAACATCTCACCACGCGGGACCAGCACATCACCACGGCACGGCCAGTGGCCCAGAACATGTCAACACCCTGGGCCAGCACGTCGCCACGGCATGGCCAGCGGACCGGAACATCCCACCTCCCGGGGCCAGCACGTCGCCACGGCATGGCCACCGGAACGGAACATCTCACCACCCGGGGCCGGCACGTCGCCATGGCACGGCCAGCGGCCAGGAACATCTCACCACCCGGGACCGGCACGTCGCCACGGCACGGCCAGCGGCCCGGAACATCTCACCCCCCTGGCCCGTCACGTCGCCACAGCACGGCCAGCGGACCGGAACATCTCACCACCCGGGACCGGCACGTCGCCACGGCACGGCCAGCGGCCCGGAACATCTCACCGCCCGGGACCGGCACGTCGCCACGGCACGGCCAGCGGCCCGGAACATCTCATACCCTGGGCCATCACGTCGCCACGGCACGGCCAGCGGCCCGGAACATCTCACCACCCGGGACCGGCACGTCGCCACGGCACGGCCAGCGGCCCGGAACATCTCATCGCCCGGGACCGGCATGTCGCCACGGCACTGCCAGCGGCCCGGAACATCTCACCGCCCGGGACCGGCACGTCGCCAGGGCACGGCCAGCGGCCCGGAACATCTCACCGCCCGGGACCGACACGTCGCCACGGCACGGCCAGCGGCCCGGAACATCTCATCGCCCGGGACCGGCATGTCGCCACGGCACGGCCAGCGGACCGGAACATCTCACTGCCCGGAACCGGCACGTCGCCTCGGCACGGCCAGCGGCCCGGAACATCTCACCAGCCGGGGCCGGCACGTCTCCACGGCACGGCCAGCGGACCGGAACATCTCACCACCCGGGGCCGGCACGTCGCCACGGCAACGCCAGCGGCCCGGAACTTCTCACCACCCGGGGCCGGCACGTCGCCACGGCACGGCCAGCGGCCCGGAACATCTCACCACCCGGGACCGGCACGTCGCCACGGCACGGCCAGCGGCCCGGAAAATCTCACCACCTGGGGCGACACGTCGCCACGGCACGGCCAGCGGCACGGAATATCTCGCCACCCGGGACTGGCACGTTGCCACGGCACGGCCAGCGGCCCGGAACATCTCATACCCTGGGCCATCACGTCGCCACGGCACGGCCAGCGGCCCGGAACATCTCACCACCCGTGACCGGCACGTCGCCACGGCACGGCCAGCGGACCAGAACATCTCACCACCCGGGGCCGGCACGTCGCCACGGCACGGCCAGCGGACTGGAACATCTCAGCACCCGGGGCCGTCACTTCGCCACGGCAACGCCAGCGGCACGGAACATCTCACCACCCGGGGCCGGCACGTCGCCACGGCACGGCCAGCGGCCCGGAACATCTCACCACCCGGGACCGGCACGTCGCCACAGCACGGCCAGCGGACCGGAAAATATCACCACCCGGGGCCGGCACGTCGCCATGGCACGGCCAGCGAACCGGAACATCTCACCGCCCGGGGCCGGCACGTCGCCATGGCACGGCCAGTGGCCCGGAATATCTCAGCCCCCTGGGGCGACACGTCGCCACGGCACGGCCAGCGGCACGGAATATCTCACCACCCGTGACCGGCACGTCGCCACGGCACGGCCAGCGGACCATAACATCTCACCACCCGGGGCCGGCACGTCGCCACGGCACGGCCAGCGGACTGGAACATCTCAGCACCCGGGGCCGTCACTTCGCCACGGCAACGCCAGCGGCACGGAACATCTCACCACCCGGGGCCGGCACGTCGCCACGGCACGGCCAGCGGCCCGGAACATCTCACCACCCGGAACCGGCACGTCGCCACGGCACGGCCAGCGGACCGGAAAATCTCACCACCCGGGGCCGGCACGTCGCCACGGCACGGCCAGCGTCCCGGAACATCTCACCACCCGAGGCCAGCACGTCGCCACGACACGGCCAGCGGCCCGGAATATCTCACCACGCGGGAGCAGGACATCGCCACGGCACGGCCAGTGGCCCAGAACATCTCAACACCCTGGGCCAGCACGTCGCCACGGCACGGCCAGCGGACCGGAACATCCCACCTCCCGGGGCCAGCACGTCGCCACGGCACGGCCACCGGACCGGAACATCTCAGCACCCGGGGCCGGCACGTCGCCACGGCACGGCCAGCGGCCCAGAACATCTCACCCCCCTGGCCCGTCACGTCGCCACAGCACGGCCAGCGGCCCGGAACATCTCACCACCCGGGACCGGCACATCCCCACGGCACGGCCAGCGGCCCGGAACATCTCACCGCCCGGGGCCGGCACATCGCCACGGCAACGCCAGCTGCCCGGAACATCTCACCACCCGGGACCGGCACGTCGCCACGGCACGGCCAGCGGACCGGAACATCTCACCACCCGGGACCGGCACGTCGCCATTGCACGGCCAGCGGCCCGGAATATCTCACCACCCGGGACCGGCACGTTGCCACGGCACGGCCAGCGGCCCGGAACATCTCATACCCTGGGCCATCACGTCGCCACGGCACGGCCAGCGGCCCTGAACATCTCACCACCCAGGACCGGCACGTCGCCACGGCACGGCCAGCGGACCGGAATATCTCACCACCACCCGGGACCGGCACGTCGCTACGGCACGGCCAGCGGCCCGGAATATCTCACTATCCGGGACCGGCACGTCGCCACGGCACGGCCAGCGGACCGGAACATATCAACACCCAGGGCCGGCACGTCGCCACGGCACGGCCAGCGGCCAGGAACATCTCACCACCCGGGACCGGCACGTCGCCACGGCACGGCCAGCGGACCGGAACATCTCACCACCCGGGACAGGCACGTCGCAACGGCACGACCAGCGAACCGGAACATCTCACCACCCGGGACCGGCACGTCGCCACGGCACGGCCAGCGGCACGGAATATCTCACCGCCCGGGACCGGCACGTCGCCGCGGCACGGCCAGCGGCCCGGAACATCTCACCACCCGGGACCGGCACGTCGCCAAGGCACGGCCAACGGACCGGAACATCTCACTACCCGGAACCGGCACGTCGCCTCGGCACGGCCAGCGGCCCGGAACATCTCACCACGCGGGACCAGCACATCGCCACGGCACGGCCAGTGGCCCAGAACATCTCAACACCCTGGGCCAGCACGTCGTCACGGCACGGCCAGCGGACCGGAACATCCCACCTCCCGGGGCCAGCACGTCGCCACGGCATGGCCACCGGACCGGAACATCTCAGCACCCGGGGCCAGCACGTCGCCACGGCACGTACACCGGACCGGAACATCTCAGCACCCGGGGCCGGCACTTCGCCAAGGCACGGCCAGCGGACAGGAACATCTCACCACCCGGGACCGGCACGTCGCCACGGCACGGCCAGCGGCCCGGAACATCTCATACCCTGGGCCATCACGTCGCCACGGCACGGCCAGCGGCCCGGAACTTCTCACCACCCGGGACGGGCACGTCGCCACGGCACGGCCAGCGGCCCGGAAAATCTCATCGCCCGGGACCGGCATGTCGCCACGGCACGGCCAGCGGCCCGGAACCTCTCACCACCCGGGGCCGGCACGTCGCCACGGCAACGCCAGCGGCCTGGAATATCTCACCACCAGGGACGGGCAAGTCGCCACGGCACGGCCAGCGGACTGGAACATCTCAGCACCTGTGGCCGGCACGTCGCCACGGCACGGCCAGCGGACCGGAAAATCTCACCACCCGGGGCCGGCACGTCGCCATGGCACGGCCAGCGGCCCGGAATATCTCAGCCCCCTGGGGCGACACGTCGCCACGGCACGGCCAGCGGCACGGAATATCTCATACCATGGGCCATCACGTCGCCACGGCACGGCCAGCGGACCGGAACATCTCACCACCCGGGGCCGGCACGTCGCCACGGCACGGCCAGCGAACCGGAACATCTCACCACCCGGGACCGGCACGTCGCCATGGCACGGCCAGCGGCCCGGAACATCTCACCACGCGGGACCAGCACATCGCCACGGCACGGCCAGTGGCCCAGAACATCTCAACACCCTGGGCCAGCACGTCGCCACGGCACGGCCAGCGGACCGGAACATCCCACCTCCCGGGGCCAGCACGTCGCCACGGCATGGCCACCGGACCGGAACATCTCAGCACCCGGGTCCGGCACGTGGCCACGGCACGTCCACCGGACCGGAACATCTCAGCACCCGGGGCCGGCACATCGCCACGGCACGGCCAGCGGCCAGGAACATCTCACCACCCGGGACCGGCACGTCGCCACGGCACGGCCAGCGGACCGGAACATCTCAGCACCCGGGGCCGGCAGGTCGCCACGGCAACGCCAGCGGCCCGGAACATCTCACCACGCGGGACCAGCACATCACCACGGCACGGCCAGTGGCCCAGAACATGTCAACACCCTGGGCCAGCACGTCGCCACGGCATGGCCAGCGGACCGGAACATCCCACCTCCCGGGGCCAGCACGTCGCCACGGCATGGCCACCGGAACGGAACATCTCACCACCCGGGGCCGGCACGTCGCCATGGCACGGCCAGCGGCCAGGAACATCTCACCACCCGGGACCGGCACGTCGCCACGGCACGGCCAGCGGCCCGGAACATCTCACCCCCCTGGCCCGTCACGTCGCCACAGCACGGCCAGCGGACCGGAACATCTCACCACCCGGGACCGGCACGTCGCCACGGCACGGCCAGCGGCCCGGAACATCTCACCGCCCGGGACCGGCACGTCGCCACGGCACGGCCAGCGGCCCGGAACATCTCATACCCTGGGCCATCACGTCGCCACGGCACGGCCAGCGGCCCGGAACATCTCACCACCCGGGACCGGCACGTCGCCACGGCACGGCCAGCGGCCCGGAACATCTCATCGCCCGGGACCGGCATGTCGCCACGGCACTGCCAGCGGCCCGGAACATCTCACCGCCCGGGACCGGCACGTCGCCAGGGCACGGCCAGCGGCCCGGAACATCTCACCGCCCGGGACCGACACGTCGCCACGGCACGGCCAGCGGCCCGGAACATCTCATCGCCCGGGACCGGCATGTCGCCACGGCACGGCCAGCGGACCGGAACATCTCACTGCCCGGAACCGGCACGTCGCCTCGGCACGGCCAGCGGCCCGGAACATCTCACCAGCCGGGGCCGGCACGTCTCCACGGCACGGCCAGCGGACCGGAACATCTCACCACCCGGGGCCGGCACGTCGCCACGGCAACGCCAGCGGCCCGGAACTTCTCACCACCCGGGGCCGGCACGTCGCCACGGCACGGCCAGCGGCCCGGAACATCTCACCACCCGGGACCGGCACGTCGCCACGGCACGGCCAGCGGCCCGGAAAATCTCACCACCTGGGGCGACACGTCGCCACGGCACGGCCAGCGGCACGGAATATCTCGCCACCCGGGACTGGCACGTTGCCACGGCACGGCCAGCGGCCCGGAACATCTCATACCCTTGGCCATCACGTCGCCACGGCACAGCCAGCGGCCCGGAACATCTCACCACCCGTGACCGGCACGTCGCCACGGCACGGCCAGCGGACCAGAACATCTCACCACCCGGGGCCGGCACGTCGCCACGGCACGGCCAGCGGACTGGAACATCTCAGCACCCGGGGCCGTCACTTCGCCACGGCAACGCCAGCGGCACGGAACATCTCACCACCCGGGGCCGGCACGTCGCCACGGCACGGCCAGCGGCCCGGAACATCTCACCACCCGGGACCGGCACGTCGCCACAGCACGGCCAGCGGACCGGAAAATATCACCACCCGGGGCCGGCACGTCGCCATGGCACGGCCAGCGAACCGGAACATCTCACCGCCCGGGGCCGGCACGTCGCCATGGCACGGCCAGTGGCCCGGAATATCTCAGCCCCCTGGGGCGACACGTCGCCACGGCACGGCCAGCGGCACGGAATATCTCACCACCCGTGACCGGCACGTCGCCACGGCACGGCCAGCGGACCATAACATCTCACCACCCGGGGCCGGCACGTCGCCATGGCACGGAAAGCGGACCAGAACTTCTCACCTCCCGGTGCCGGCACGTCGCCACGGCAACGCCAGCGGCCCGGAACATCTCACCACCCGGGACCGGCACGTCGCCACGGTACGGCCAGCGGCCCGGAACATCTCATACCCTGGGCCATCACGTCGCCACGGCACAGCCAGCGGCCCGGAACATCTCACCACCCGGGACCGGCACGTCGCCACGGCACGGCCAGCGGCCCGGAACATCTCACCGCCCGGGACCGGCACGTCGCCACTGCACGGCCAGCGGCCCGGAACATCTCACTATCCGGGACCGGCACGTCGCCACGGCACGGCCGGCGGACCGGAACATCTCACTGCCCAGAACCGGCACGTCGCCTCGGCACGGCCAGCGGCCCGGAACATCTCACCAGCCGGGGACGGCACGTCTCCACGGCACGGCCAGCGGACCGGAACATCTCACCACCCGGGGCCGGCACGTCGCCACGGCAACGCCAGCGGCCTGGAATATCTCACCACCCGGGACCGGCACGTCGCCACGGCACGGCCAGCGGACTGGAACATCTCACCACCCGGGACCGGCACGTCGCCACGGCAACGCCAGCGGCCCGGAACATCTCATACCCTGGGCCACCACGTCGCCACGGCACGGCAAGCGGCCCGGAACATCTCACCACCCGGGACCGGCACGTCGCCACGGCACGGCCAGCGGCCCGCAACATCTCACCACCCGGGAACGGCACGTCGCCACGGCACGGCCAGCGGACCGGAACATCTCACCACCCGGGACCGGCACGTCGCAACGGCACGGCCAGCGAACCGGAACATCTCACCACCCGGGGCCGGCACGTCGCCATGGCACAGCCAGCGGCCCGGAATATCTCAGCCCCCTGGGGCGACACGTCGCCACGGCACGGCCAGCGGCACTGAATATCCCACCGCCCGGGACCGGCACGTCGCCGCGGCACGGCCAGCTGCCCGGAACATCTCACAACCCGGGACCGGCACGTCGCCAAGGCACGGCCAGCGGACCGGAACATCTCACTACCCGGAACCGGCACGTCACCTCGGCACGGCCAGCGGCCCGGAACATCTCACCACCCAGGGCCGGCACGTCGCCACGGCACGGCCAGCGGACCGGAACATCTCATACCCTGGGCCACCACGTCGCCACGGCACGGCCAGCGGCCCGGAACATCTCACCACGCGGGATCGGCACGTCGCCACGTCACGGCCAGCGGTCCGGAACATCACACCGCCCGGGACCGGCACGTCGCCACGGCACGGCCAGCGGCCCGGAACATCTCACTATCCGTGACAGGCACGTCACCACGTCACGGCCAGCGGACCGGAACCTATCACCACCCAGGGCCGGCACGTCGCCACGGCAAGGACAGCGGCCCTGAACATCTCACCACCCAGGACCGGCACGTCGCCACGGCACGGCCAGCGGACCGGAATATCTCACCACTACCCGGGACCGGCACGTCGCCACGGCACGACCAGCGGACCGGAATATCTCATTACCCAGGACCGACACGTCACCACGGCACGGCCAGCGGCCCGGAACATCTCACCACCGGGGCCGGTACATCGCCACGGCATGGCCAGCGGACCGGAACATCTCACCACCCGGGGCCGGCACGTCGCCACGGCAACGCCAGCGGCCCAGAACATCTCACCACCCGGGACCAGCACGTCGCCACGGCACGGCCAGCGAACCGGAACATCTCACTACCCGGGACCGGCACGTCGCCACGGCACGGCCAGCGGCCCGGAACATCTCACCGCCCGGGACCGGCACGTCGCCACGGCACGGCCAGCGGCCCGGAACATCTCACCACCCGGCACCGGCACGTCGCCACGGCACGGCCAGCGGCCCGGAACATCTCACCGCCCGGGACCGGCACGTCGCCACGGCACGGCAAGCGGCCCAGAACATCTCACCACCCGGGACCGGCACGTCACCACGGCACGGCCAGCGGCCCGGAACTTCTCACCGCCCGGGACCGGCACGTCGCCACGGCACGGCCAGCGGACTGGAACATCTCACCAACCAGGGCCGGCACGTCGCCACGGCAACGCCAGCGGACCGGAACATCTCACCACCCGGGACCGGCACGTCGCCATGGCACGGAAAGCGGACCAGAACATCTCACCTCCCGGTGCCGGCACGTCGCCACGGCAACGCCAGCGGCCCGGAACATCTCACCACCCGGGACCGGCACGTCGCCACGGTACGGCCAGCGGCCCGGAACATCTCATACCCTGGGCCATCACGTCGCCACGGCACAGCCAGCGGCCCGGAACATCTCACCACCCGGGACCGGCACGTCGCCACGGCACAGCCAGCGGCCCGGAACATCTCACCGCCCGGGACCGGCACGTCGCCACTGCACGGCCAGCGGCCCGGAACATCTCACTATCGGGGACCGGCACGTCGCCACGGCACGGCCAGCGGACCGGAACATATCACCACCCGGGGCTGGCACGTCGCCACGGCACGGCCAGCGGCCAGGAAATCTCACCACCCGGGACCGGCACGTCACAACGGCACGGCCAGCGGACCGGAACATCTCACCACCCGGGACCGGCACGTCGCCACGGCATGGCCAGCGAACCGGAACATCTCACCGCCCGGGACCGGCACGTCGCCACTGCACGGCCAGTGGCCCAGAACATCTCAACACCCTGGGCCAGCACGTCGCCAAGGCACGGCCAGCAGACCGGAACATCCCACCTCCCGGGGCCAGCACGTCGCCACGGCATGGCCACCGGACCGGAACATCTCAGCACCCGGGTCCGGCACGTCGCCACGGCACGTCCACCGGACCGGAACATCTCAGCACCAGGGGCCGGCACGTCGCCACGGCACGGCCAGCGGCCCGGAACATCTCACCCCCCTGGCCCGTCACGTCGCCACAGCACGGCCAGCGGCCCGGAACATCTCACCACCCGGGGCTGGTACCTCGCCACGGCACGGCCAGCGGACCGGAACATCTCACCTCCCGGGGCCGGCACGTCGCCACGGCAACGCCAGCGGCCCGGGACATCTCACCACCCGGGACCGGCACGTCACCACGGCACGGCCAGCGGACCGGAATATCTCAGTACCCGGGGCCGGCATGTCGCCACGGCACAGACTGCGGACCGGAATATATCACCACCCGGGGCCGGCACATCGCCACGGCACGGCCAGCGGCCAGGAACATCTCACCACCCGGGACCGGCACGTCGCAACGGCACGGCCAGCGGACCGGGACATCTCACCACGCGGGACCAGCACATCGCCACGGCACGGCCAGTGGCCCAGAACATCTCAACACCCTGGGCCAGCACGTCGCCACGGCACGGCCAGCGGACCGGAACATCCCACCTCCCGGGGCCAGCACGTCGCCACGGCATGGCCACCGGACCGGAACATCTCAGCACCCGGGTCCGGCACGTCGCCACGGCACGTCCACCAGACCGGAACATCTCAGCACCAGGGGCCGGCACGTCGCCACGGCACGGCCAGCGGCCCGGAACATCTCACCCCCCTGGCCCGTCACGTCGCCACAGCACGGCCAGCGGCCAGGAACATCTCACCACACGGGGCTGGCACGTCGCCACGGCACGGCCAGCGGACCGGAACATCTCACCTCCCGGGGCCGGCACGTCGCCACGGCAACGCCAGCGGCCCGGGACATCTCACCACCCGGGACCGGCACGTCGCCACGGCACGGCCAGCGGCCCGGAACATCTCATACCCTGGGCTACCACGTCGCCACGGCACGGCAAGCGGCCCGGAACATCTCACCACCCGGGGCCGGCACGTCGCCACGGCAACGCCAGCGGCCCGGGACATCTCACCACCCGGGACCGGCACGTCGCCACGGTACGGCCAGCGGCCCGGAACATCTCATACCCTGGGCCATCACGTCGCCACGGCACGGCCAGAGGCCCGGAACATCTCACCACCCGGGACCGGCACGTCGCCACGGCACGGCCAGCGGCCCGGAACATCTCACCGCCCGGGACCGGCACGTCGCCACTGCACGGCCAGCGGCCCGGAACATCTCACTATCGGGGACCGGCACGTCGCCACGGCTCGGCCAGCGGACCGGAACATATCACCACCCGGGGCCGGCACGTCGCCACGGCACGGCCAGCGGCCAGGAACATCTCACCACCCGGGACCGGCACGTCGCAACGGCACGGCCAGCGGACCGGAACATCTCACCACCCGGGACCGGCACGTCGCCACGGCACGGCCAGCGAACCGGAACATCTCACCACCCGGGGCCGGCACGTCGCCAAGGCAACGCCAGCGGCCCGGAACATCTCACCACCCAGGACCGGCATGTCACCACGGCACGGCCAGCGGACCGGAACATCTCACCACCCGGGACCGGCACGTCGCAACGGCACGGCCAGCGGTCCGGAACATCTCACCACCCGGGACCGGGACGTCGCCACGGCACGGCCAGCGAACCGGAACATCTCAACACCCGGGGCCGGCACGTCGCCACGGCAACGCCAGCGGCCCGGAACATCTCACCACCCGGGACCGGCACGTCGCCACGGCATGGCCAGCGGACGGGAACATCTCAGCACCCGGGGCAGGCACGTCGCAAATGCACGGCCAGCGGACCGGAACATCTCATACCCTCGGCCATCACGTCGCCACGGCACAGCCAGCGGCCCGGAACATCTCACCACCCGGGACCGGCACGTCGCCTCGGCACAGCCAGCGGCCCGGAACATCTCACCATCCGGGGCTGGCACGTCGCCACGTCAGGGCCAGCGGACCGGAACATCACATACCTTGGGAAATCACGTCGCCACGACACGGCCAGCGGCCCGGAACATCTCACTACCCGGGACCGGCACGTCGCCACGGCACGGCCAGCGGCCCGGAACATCTCACCGCCGGGGACCGGCATGTCGCTACGGCACGGCCAGCGGCCCGGAACATCTCACTATCCGGGACCAGCACGTTGCCACTGCACGGCCAGCGGACCGGAATATTTCAGTACCCGGGGCCGGCACGTCGCCACGGCACAGACAGCGGACCGGAATATCTCACCACCCGGGGCCGGCACGTCGCCACGGCACGGCCAGCGGCCAGGAACATCTCACCACCCGGGACCGGCACGTCGCCACGGCACGGCCAGCAAACCGGAACATCTCACCACCCGGGGCCGGCAGGTCGCCACGGCAACGCCAGCGGCCCGGAACATCTCACCACGTGGGACCAGCACATCGCCACGGCACGGCCAGTGGCCCAGAACATGTCAACACCCTGGGCCAGCACGTCGCCACGGCACGGCCAGCGGACCGGAACATCCCACCTCCCGGGGCCAGCACGTCGCCACGGCACAGCCAGCGGCACGGAACATCTCACCACCCGGGACCGGCACGTCGCCACGGCACGGCCAGCGGCCCGGAACATCTCACCACCCGGGACCGGCACGTCGCCACTGCACGGCCAGCGGCCCGGAACATCTCACTATCGGGGACCGGCACGTCGCCACGGCACGGCCAGCGGACCGGAACATATCACCACCCGGGGCCGGCACGTCGCCACGGCACGGCCAGCGGCCAGGAAATCTCACCACCCGGGACCGGCACGTCACAACGGCACGGCCAGCGGACCGGAACATCTCACCACCCGGGACCGGCACGTCGCCACGGCATGGCCAGCGAACCGGAACATCTCACCGCCCGGGACCGGCACGTCACCACTGTACGGCCAGTGGCCCAGAACATCTCAACACCCTGGGCCAGCACGTCACCACGGCACGGCCAGCGGACCGGAACATCTCACCACCCGGGACCGGCACGTCGCAACGGCACGGCCAGCGGTCCGGAACATCTCACCACCCGGGACCGGGACGTCCCCACGGCACGGCCAGCGAACCGGAACATCTCACCACCCGGGGCCGGCACGTCGCCACGGCAACGCCAGCGGCCCGGAACATCTCACCACCCGGGACCGGCACGTCGCCACGGCATGGCCAGCGGACGGGAACATCTCATACCCTCGGCCATCACGTCGCCACGGCACAGCCAGCGGCCCGGAACATCTCACCACCCGGGACTGGCACGTCGCCTCGGCACAGCCAGCGGCCCGGAACATCTCACCATCCGGGGCTGGCACGTCGCCACGTCACGGCCAGTGGCCAGGAACATCTCACCACACGGGGCTGGCACGTCGCCACGGCACGGCCAGCGGACCGGAACATCTCACCTCCCGGGGCCGGCACGTCGCCACGGCAACGCCAGCGGCCCGGGACATCTCACCACCCGGGACCGGCACGTCGCCACGGCACGGCCAGCGGCCCGGAACATCTCATACCCTGGGCCACCACGTCGCCACGGCACGGCAAGCGGCCCGGAACATCTCACCACCCGGGGCCGGCACGTCGCCACGGCAACGCCAGCGGCCCGGGACATCTCACCACCCGGGACCGGAACGTCGCCACGGTACGGCCAGCGGCCCGGAACATCTCATACCCTGGGCCATCACGTCGCCACGGCACGGCCAGCGGCCCGGAACATCTCACCACCCGGGACCGGCACGTCGCCACGGCACGGCCAGCGGCCCGGAACATCTCACCGCCCGGGACCGGCACGTCGCCACTGCACGGCCAGCGGCCCGGAACATCTCACTATCGGGGACCGGCACGTCGCCACGGCACGGCCAGCGGACCGGAACATATCACCACCCGGGGCCGGCACGTCGCCACGGCAACGCCAGCGGCCCGGAACATCTCACCACGTGGGACCAGCACATCGCCACGGCACGGCCAGTGGCCCAGAACATGTCAACACCCTGGGCCAGCACGTCGCCACGGCACGGCCAGCGGACCGGAACATCCCACCTCCCGGGGCCAGCACGTCGCCACGGCACAGCCAGCGGCACGGAACATCTCACCACCCGGGACCGGCACGTCGCCACGGCACGGCCAGCGGCCCGGAACATCTCACCACCCGGGACCGGCACGTCGCCACTGCACGGCCAGCGGCCCGGAACATCTCACTATCGGGGACCGGCACGTCGCCACGGCACGGCCAGCGGACCGGAACATATCACCACCCGGGGCCGGCACGTCGCCACGGCACGGCCAGCGGCCAGGAAATCTCACCACCCGGGACCGGCACGTCACAACGGCACGGCCAGCGGACCGGAACATCTCACCACCCGGGACCGGCACGTCGCCACGGCATGGCCAGCGAACCGGAACATCTCACCGCCCGGGACCGGCACGTCACCACTGTACGGCCAGTGGCCCAGAACATCTCAACACCCTGGGCCAGCACGTCACCACGGCACGGCCAGCGGACCGGAACATCTCACCACCCGGGACCGGCACGTCGCAACGGCACGGCCAGCGGTCCGGAACATCTCACCACCCGGGACCGGGACGTCCCCACGGCACGGCCAGCGAACCGGAACATCTCACCACCCGGGGCCGGCACGTCGCCACGGCAACGCCAGCGGCCCGGAACATCTCACCACCCGGGACCGGCACGTCGCCACGGCATGGCCAGCGGACGGGAACATCTCATACCCTCGGCCATCACGTCGCCACGGCACAGCCAGCGGCCCGGAACATCTCACCACCCGGGACTGGCACGTCGCCTCGGCACAGCCAGCGGCCCGGAACATCTCACCATCCGGGGCTGGCACGTCGCCACGTCACGGCCAGTGGCCAGGAACATCTCACCACACGGGGCTGGCACGTCGCCACGGCACGGCCAGCGGACCGGAACATCTCACCTCCCGGGGCCGGCACGTCGCCACGGCAACGCCAGCGGCCCGGGACATCTCACCACCCGGGACCGGCACGTCGCCACGGCACGGCCAGCGGCCCGGAACATCTCATACCCTGGGCCACCACGTCGCCACGGCACGGCAAGCGGCCCGGAACATCTCACCACCCGGGGCCGGCACGTCGCCACGGCAACGCCAGCGGCCCGGGACATCTCACCACCCGGGACCGGAACGTCGCCACGGTACGGCCAGCGGCCCGGAACATCTCATACCCTGGGCCATCACGTCGCCACGGCACGGCCAGCGGCCCGGAACATCTCACCACCCGGGACCGGCACGTCGCCACGGCACGGCCAGCGGCCCGGAACATCTCACCGCCCGGGACCGGCACGTCGCCACTGCACGGCCAGCGGCCCGGAACATCTCACTATCGGGGACCGGCACGTCGCCACGGCACGGCCAGCGGACCGGAACATATCACCACCCGGGGCCGGCACGTCGCCATGGCACGGCCAGCGGCCAGGAACATCTCACCACCCGGGACCGGCACGTCGCAACGGCACGGCCAGCGGACCGGAACATCTCACCACCCGGGACCGGCACGTCGCCACGGCACGGCCAGCGAACCGGAACATCTCACCACCCGGGGCCGGCACGTCGCCACGGCAACGCCAGCGGCCCGGAATATCTCACCACCCAGGACCGGCACGTCACCACGGCACAGCCAGCGGACCGGAATATCTCAGTACCCGGGGCCGGCACGTCGCCACGGCACAGACAGCGGAACGGAACATATCACCACCCGGGGCCGGCACGTCGCCACGGCACGGCCAGCGGCCAGGAACATCTCACCACCCGGGACCGGCACGTCGAACGGCACGGCCAGCGGACCGGAATATCTCACCACGCGGGAACGGCACGTCGCCACGGCACGGCCAGCGGCACTGAATATCTCACCGCCCGGGACCGGCACGTCGCCGCGGCACGGCCAGCGGCCCGGAACATCTCACAACCCGGGACAGGCACGTCGCCAAGGCACGGCCAGCGGACCGGAACATCTCACTACCCGGGACCGGCACGTCGCCACGGCACGGCCAGCGGCCCGGAACATCTCACCGCCGGGGACCGGCATGTCGCTACGGCACGGCCAGCGGCCCGGAACATCTCACTATCCGGGACCAGCACGTTGCCACTGCACGGCCAGCGGACCGGAATATTTCAGTACCCGGGGCCGGCACGTCGCCACGGCACAGACAGCGGACCGGAATATCTCACCACCCGGGGCCGGCACGTCGCCACGGCACGGCCAGCGGCCAGGAACATCTCACCACCCGGGACCGGCACGTCGCCACGGCACGGCCAGCAAACCGGAACATCTCACCACCCGGGGCCGGCAGGTCGCCACGGCAACGCCAGCGGCCCGGAACATCTCACCACGTGGGACCAGCACATCGCCACGGCACGGCCAGTGGCCCAGAACATGTCAACACCCTGGGCCAGCACGTCGCCACGGCACGGCCAGCGGACCGGAACATCCCACCTCCCGGGGCCAGCACGTCGCCACGGCACAGCCAGCGGCACGGAACATCTCACCACCCGGGACCGGCACGTCGCCACGGCACGGCCAGCGGCCCGGAACATCTCACCACCCGGGACCGGCACGTCGCCACTGCACGGCCAGCGGCCCGGAACATCTCACTATCGGGGACCGGCACGTCGCCACGGCACGGCCAGCGGACCGGAACATATCACCACCCGGGGCCGGCACGTCGCCACGGCACGGCCAGCGGCCAGGAAATCTCACCACCCGGGACCGGCACGTCACAACGGCACGGCCAGCGGACCGGAACATCTCACCACCCGGGACCGGCACGTCGCCACGGCATGGCCAGCGAACCGGAACATCTCACCGCCCGGGACCGGCACGTCACCACTGTACGGCCAGTGGCCCAGAACATCTCAACACCCTGGGCCAGCACGTCACCACGGCACGGCCAGCGGACCGGAACATCTCACCACCCGGGACCGGCACGTCGCAACGGCACGGCCAGCGGTCCGGAACATCTCACCACCCGGGACCGGGACGTCCCCACGGCACGGCCAGCGAACCGGAACATCTCACCACCCGGGGCCGGCACGTCGCCACGGCAACGCCAGCGGCCCGGAACATCTCACCACCCGGGACCGGCACGTCGCCACGGCATGGCCAGCGGACGGGAACATCTCATACCCTCGGCCATCACGTCGCCACGGCACAGCCAGCGGCCCGGAACATCTCACCACCCGGGACTGGCACGTCGCCTCGGCACAGCCAGCGGCCCGGAACATCTCACCATCCGGGGCTGGCACGTCGCCACGTCACGGCCAGTGGCCAGGAACATCTCACCACACGGGGCTGGCACGTCGCCACGGCACGGCCAGCGGACCGGAACATCTCACCTCCCGGGGCCGGCACGTCGCCACGGCAACGCCAGCGGCCCGGGACATCTCACCACCCGGGACCGGCACGTCGCCACGGCACGGCCAGCGGCCCGGAACATCTCATACCCTGGGCCACCACGTCGCCACGGCACGGCAAGCGGCCCGGAACATCTCACCACCCGGGGCCGGCACGTCGCCACGGCAACGCCAGCGGCCCGGGACATCTCACCACCCGGGACCGGAACGTCGCCACGGTACGGCCAGCGGCCCGGAACATCTCATACCCTGGGCCATCACGTCGCCACGGCACGGCCAGCGGCCCGGAACATCTCACCACCCGGGACCGGCACGTCGCCACGGCACGGCCAGCGGCCCGGAACATCTCACCGCCCGGGACCGGCACGTCGCCACTGCACGGCCAGCGGCCCGGAACATCTCACTATCGGGGACCGGCACGTCGCCACGGCACGGCCAGCGGACCGGAACATATCACCACCCGGGGCCGGCACGTCGCCACGGCAACGCCAGCGGCCCGGAACATCTCACCACGTGGGACCAGCACATCGCCACGGCACGGCCAGTGGCCCAGAACATGTCAACACCCTGGGCCAGCACGTCGCCACGGCACGGCCAGCGGACCGGAACATCCCACCTCCCGGGGCCAGCACGTCGCCACGGCACAGCCAGCGGCACGGAACATCTCACCACCCGGGACCGGCACGTCGCCACGGCACGGCCAGCGGCCCGGAACATCTCACCACCCGGGACCGGCACGTCGCCACTGCACGGCCAGCGGCCCGGAACATCTCACTATCGGGGACCGGCACGTCGCCACGGCACGGCCAGCGGACCGGAACATATCACCACCCGGGGCCGGCACGTCGCCACGGCACGGCCAGCGGCCAGGAAATCTCACCACCCGGGACCGGCACGTCACAACGGCACGGCCAGCGGACCGGAACATCTCACCACCCGGGACCGGCACGTCGCCACGGCATGGCCAGCGAACCGGAACATCTCACCGCCCGGGACCGGCACGTCACCACTGTACGGCCAGTGGCCCAGAACATCTCAACACCCTGGGCCAGCACGTCACCACGGCACGGCCAGCGGACCGGAACATCTCACCACCCGGGACCGGCACGTCGCAACGGCACGGCCAGCGGTCCGGAACATCTCACCACCCGGGACCGGGACGTCCCCACGGCACGGCCAGCGAACCGGAACATCTCACCACCCGGGGCCGGCACGTCGCCACGGCAACGCCAGCGGCCCGGAACATCTCACCACCCGGGACCGGCACGTCGCCACGGCATGGCCAGCGGACGGGAACATCTCATACCCTCGGCCATCACGTCGCCACGGCACAGCCAGCGGCCCGGAACATCTCACCACCCGGGACTGGCACGTCGCCTCGGCACAGCCAGCGGCCCGGAACATCTCACCATCCGGGGCTGGCACGTCGCCACGTCACGGCCAGTGGCCAGGAACATCTCACCACACGGGGCTGGCACGTCGCCACGGCACGGCCAGCGGACCGGAACATCTCACCTCCCGGGGCCGGCACGTCGCCACGGCAACGCCAGCGGCCCGGGACATCTCACCACCCGGGACCGGCACGTCGCCACGGCACGGCCAGCGGCCCGGAACATCTCATACCCTGGGCCACCACGTCGCCACGGCACGGCAAGCGGCCCGGAACATCTCACCACCCGGGGCCGGCACGTCGCCACGGCAACGCCAGCGGCCCGGGACATCTCACCACCCGGGACCGGAACGTCGCCACGGTACGGCCAGCGGCCCGGAACATCTCATACCCTGGGCCATCACGTCGCCACGGCACGGCCAGCGGCCCGGAACATCTCACCACCCGGGACCGGCACGTCGCCACGGCACGGCCAGCGGCCCGGAACATCTCACCGCCCGGGACCGGCACGTCGCCACTGCACGGCCAGCGGCCCGGAACATCTCACTATCGGGGACCGGCACGTCGCCACGGCACGGCCAGCGGACCGGAACATATCACCACCCGGGGCCGGCACGTCGCCATGGCACGGCCAGCGGCCAGGAACATCTCACCACCCGGGACCGGCACGTCGCAACGGCACGGCCAGCGGACCGGAACATCTCACCACCCGGGACCGGCACGTCGCCACGGCACGGCCAGCGAACCGGAACATCTCACCACCCGGGGCCGGCACGTCGCCACGGCAACGCCAGCGGCCCGGAATATCTCACCACCCAGGACCGGCACGTCACCACGGCACAGCCAGCGGACCGGAATATCTCAGTACCCGGGGCCGGCACGTCGCCACGGCACAGACAGCGGAACGGAACATATCACCACCCGGGGCCGGCACGTCGCCACGGCACGGCCAGCGGCCAGGAACATCTCACCACCCGGGACCGGCACGTCGAACGGCACGGCCAGCGGACCGGAATATCTCACCACGCGGGAACGGCACGTCGCCACGGCACGGCCAGCGGCACTGAATATCTCACCGCCCGGGACCGGCACGTCGCCGCGGCACGGCCAGCGGCCCGGAACATCTCACAACCCGGGACAGGCACGTCGCCAAGGCACGGCCAGCGGACCGGAACATCTCGCTACCCGGAACCGGCAAGTCACCTCGGCACGGCCAGCGGCCCGGAACATCTCACCACCCAGGGCCGGCACGTCGCCACGGCACGGCCAGCGGACCGGAACATATCATACCCTGGGCCACCACGTCGCCACGGCACGGCCAGCGGCCCGGAACATCTCACCACGCGGGTCCGGCACGTCGCCACGTCACGGCCAGCGGCCCGGAACATCACACCGCCCGGGACCGGCACGTCGCCACGGCACGGCCAGCGGCCTGGAACATCTCACTATCCGGGACAGGCACGTCGCCACGGCACGGCCAGCGGACCGGAACCTATCAACACCCCGGGCCGGCACGTCGCCACGGTAAGGCCAGCGGCCCTTAACATCTCACCACCCAGGACCGGCACGTCGCCACGGCACGGCCAGCGGACCGGAATATCTCACCACCACCCGGGACCGGCACGTCGCCACGGCACGACCAGCGGACCGGAATATCTCATTACCCAGGACCGACACGTCACCACGGCATGGCCAGCGGCCCGGAAAATCTCACCACCCGGGGCCGGCACGTCGCAATGGCACGGCCAGCGGCCCGGAATATCTCAGCCCCCTGGGGCGACACGTCGCCACGGCACGGCCAGCGGCAAGGAATATCTCACCACCCGGGACCAGCACGTTGCCACGGCACGGCCAGCGGCCCGGAACATCTCACCACCCGGACAGGCACGTCGCCACGGCACGGCCAGCGGCCCGGAACATCTCACCGCCCGGGACCGGCACGTCGCCACGGCACGGCCAGCGGCCCGGAACATCTCACCACCCGGGACCGGTACGTCGCCACGGCACGGCCAGCGGACTGGAACATCTCAGCACCCGGGGCCGGCACGTCGCCACGGCAACGCCAGCGGCCCGGAACATCTCAACACCCGGGGCCGGCACGTCGCCATGTCACGGCCAGCGAACCGGAACTCTCACCGCCTGGGGCCGGCACGTAGCCATGGCAGAGCCAGCGGCCCGGAATATCTCAGCCCCCTGGGGCGACACGTCGCCACGGCACGGCCAGCGGCACGGAATATCTCACCACCCGGGACCGGCACGTTGCCACGGCACGGCCAGCGGCCCGGAACATCTCATACCCTGGGCCATCACGTCGCCACGGCACGGCCAGCGGCGAGGAACATCTCACCACCCGGGACCGGCACGTCGCCACGGCACGGCCAGCGGACCAGAACATCTCACCACCCGGGACCGGCACGTCGCCACGGCACGGCCAGCGAACCGGAACATCTCACCACCCGGGGCCGGCACGTCGCCATGGCACGGCCAGCGGCACGGAACATCTAACCACGCGGGACCAGCACATCGCCACGGCACGGCCAGTGGCCCAGAACATGTCAACACCCTGGGCCAGCACGTCGCCACGGCACGGCCAGCGGACCGGAACATCCCACCTCCCGGGGCCAGCACGTCGCCACGGCATGGCCACCGGACCGGAACATCTCAGCACCCGGGTCCGGCACGTCGCCACGGCACGTCCACCGGACCGGAACATCTCAGCACCCGGGGCCGGCATGTCGCCACAGCACGGCCAGCGGCCCGGAACATCTCACCCCCCTGGCCCGTCACGTCGCCACACCACGGCCAGCGGCCCGGAACATCTCACCACCCGGGGCCGGCACGTCGCCATGGCACGGCCAGCGGACCGGAACATCTCACCACCCGGGACCGGCACGTCGCCACGGCACGGCCAGCGGACCGGAACATCTCATACCCTGGGCCACCACGTCGCCACACCACGGCCAGCGGCCTGGAACATCTCACTATCCGGGACCGGCACGTCGCCACGGCACGGCCAGCGGACCGGAACATCTCACCACCCGGGACCGGCACGTCGCCACGGCACGGCCAGCGGCCAGGAACATCTCACCACCCGGGACCGGCACGTCGCCACGGCACGGCCAGCGGACCGGAACATCTCACCACCCGGGACCGGCACGTCGCCACGGCACGGCCAGCGGCCCGGAACATCTCACCCCCCTGGCCCGTCACGTCGCCACAGCACGGCCAGCGGCCCGGAACATCTCACCACCCGGGACCGGCACGTCGCCACGGCACGGCTAGCGGCCCGGAACATCTCACCGCCCGGGACCGGCACGTCTCCACGGCACGGCCAGCGGCCCGGAACATCTCATACCCTGGGCCATCACGTCGCTACGGCACGGCCAGCGGCCCGGAACATCTCACCACCCGGGACCGGCACGTCGCCACGGCACGGTCAGCGGACCGGAACATCTCATCGCCCGGGAACGGCATGTCGCCACGGCACGGCCAGCGGCCCGGAACATCTCACCGCCCGGGACCGGCACGTCGCCATGGCACGGCCAGCGGCCCGGAACATCTCATCGCCCGGGACCGGCACGTCGCCACGGCACGGCCAGCGGCCCGGAACATCTCACTATCCAGGACCGGCACGTCGCCACGGCACGGCCAGCGGACCGGAACATCTCACTGCCCAGAACCGGCACGTCGCCTCGGCACGGCCAGCGGCCCGGAACATCTCACTAGCCGGGGACGGCACGTCTCCACGGCACGGCCAGCGGACCGGAACATATCACCACCCGGGGCCGGCACGTCGCCATGGCACGGCCAGCGGCCAGGAACATCTCACCACCCGGGACCGGCACGTCGCAACGGCACGGCCAGCGGACCGGAACATCTCACCACCCGGGACCGGCACGTCGCCACGGCACGGCCAGCGAACCGGAACATCTCACCACCCGGGGCCGGCACGTCGCCACGGCAACGCCAGCGGCCCGGAATATCTCACCACCCAGGACCGGCACGTCACCACGGCACAGCCAGCGGACCGGAATATCTCAGTACCCGGGGCCGGCACGTCGCCACGGCACAGACAGCGGAACGGAACATATCACCACCCGGGGCCGGCACGTCGCCACGGCACGGCCAGCGGCCAGGAACATCTCACCACCCGGGACCGGCACGTCGCAACGGCACGGCCAGCGGACCGGAATATCTCACCACGCGGGAACGGCACGTCGCCACGGCACGGCCAGCGGCACTGAATATCTCACCGCCCGGGACCGGCACGTCGCCGCGGCACGGCCAGCGGCCCGGAACATCTCACAACCCGGGACAGGAACGTCGCCAAGGCACGGCCAGCGGACCGGAACATCTCGCTACCCGGAACCGGCAAGTCACCTCGGCACGGCCAGCGGCCCGGAACATCTCACCACCCAGGGCCGGCACGTCGCCACGGCACGGCCAGCGGACCGGAACATATCATACCCTGGGCCACCACGTCGCCACGGCACGGCCAGCGGCCCGGAACATCTCACCACGCGGGTCCGGCACGTCGCCACGTCACGGCCAGCGGCCCGGAACATCACACCGCCCGGGACCGGCACGTCGCCACGGCACGGCCAGCGGCCTGGAACATCTCACTATCCGGGACAGGCACGTCGCCACGGCACGGCCAGCGGACCGGAACCTATCAACACCCCGGGCCGGCACGTCGCCACGGTAAGGCCAGCGGCCCTTAACATCTCACCACCCAGGACCGGCACGTCGCCACGGCACGGCCAGCGGACCGGAATATCTCACCACCACCCGGGACCGGCACGTCGCCACGGCACGACCAGCGGACCGGAATATCTCATTACCCAGGACCGACACGTCACCACGGCATGGCCAGCGGCCCGGAAAATCTCACCACCCGGGGCCGGCACGTCGCAATGGCACGGCCAGCGGCCCGGAATATCTCAGCCCCCTGGGGCGACACGTCGCCACGGCACGGCCAGCGGCAAGGAATATCTCACCACCCGGGACCAGCACGTTGCCACGGCACGGCCAGCGGCCCGGAACATCTCACCACCCGGGACCGGCACGTCGCCACGGCACGGCCAGCGGCCCGGAACATCTCACCGCCCGGGACCGGCACGTCGCCACGGCACGACCAGCGGACCGGAATATCTCATTACCCAGGACCGACACGTCACCACGGCACGGCCAGCGGCCCGGAACATCTCACCACCGGGGCCGGTACATCGCCACGGCATGGCCAGCGGACCGGAACATCTCACCACCCGGGGCCGGCACGTCGCCACGGCAACGCCAGCGGCCCAGAACATCTCACCACCCGGGACCAGCACGTCGCCACGGCACGGCCAGCGAACCGGAACATCTCACTACCCGGGACCGGCACGTCGCCACGGCACGGCCAGCGGCCCGGAACATCTCACCGCCCGGGACCGGCACGTCGCCACGGCACGGCCAGCGGCCCGGAACATCTCACCACCCGGTACCGGCACGTCGCCACGGCACGGCCAGCGGCCCGGAACATCTCACCGCCCGGGACCGGCACGTCGCCACGGCACGGCCAGCGGCCCAGAACATCTCACCACCCGGGACCGGCACGTCACCACGGCACGGCTAGCGGCCCGGAACTTCTCACCGCCCGGGACCGGCACGTCGCCACGGCACGGCCAGCGGACTGGAACATCTCACCAACCAGGGCCGGCACGTCGCCACGGCAACGCCAGCGGCCCGGAACATCTCACCACCCGGGACCGGCACGTCGACATGGCACGGAAAGCGGACCAGAACATCTCACCTCCCGGTGCCGGCACGTCGCCACGGCAACGCCAGCGGCCCGGAACATCTCACCACCCGGGACCGGCACGTCGCCACGGTACGGCCAGCGGCCCGGAACATCTCATACCCTGGGCCATCACGTCGCCACGGCACAGCCAGCGGCCCGGAACATCTCACCACCCGGGACCGGCACGTCGCCACGGCACGGCCAGCGGCCCGGAACATCTCACCGCCCGGGACCGGCACGTCGCCACTGCACGGCCAGCGGCCCGGAACATCTCACTATCGGGGACCGGCACGTCGCCACGGCACGGCCAGCGGAACGGAACATATCACCACCCGGGGCCGGCACGTCGCCACGGCACGGCCAGCGACCAGGAAATCTCACCACCCGGGACCGGCACGTCGCAACGGCACGGCCAGCGGACCGGAACATCTCACCACCCGGGACCGGCACGTCGCCACGGCATGGCCAGCGAACCGGAACATCTCACCGCCCGGGACCGGCACGTCGCCACTGCACGGCCAGTGGCCCAGAACATCTCAACACCCTGGGCCAGCACGTCGCCAAGGCACGGCCAGCAGACCGGAACATCCCACCTCCCGGGGCCAGCACGTCGCCACGGCATGGCCACCGACCAGGAACATCTCAGCACCCGGGTCCGGCACGTCGCCACGGCACGTCCACCGGACAGGAACATCTCAGCACCAGGGGCCGGCACGTCGCCACGGCACGGCCAGCGGCCCGGAACATCTCACCCCCCTGGCCCGTCACGTCGCCACAGCACGGCCAGCGGCCCGGAACATCTCACCACCCGGGGCTGGCACCTCGCCACGGCACGGCCAGCGGACCGGAACATCTCACCTCCCGGGGCCGGCACGTCGCCACGGCAACGCCAGCGGCCCGGGACATCTCACCACCCGGGACCGGCACGTCCCCAAGGCACGGCCAGCGGCCCGGAACATCTCATACCCTGGGCCACCACGTCGCCACGGCACGGCAAGCGGCCCGGAACATCTCACCACCCGGGGCCGGCACGTCGCCACGGCAACGCCAGCGGCCCGGGACATCTCACCACCCGGGACCGGCACGTCGCCACGGTACGGCCAGCGGCCCGGAACATCTCATACCCTGGGCCATCACGTCGCCACGGTACGGCCAGCGGCCCGGAACATCTCACCACCCGGGACCGGCACGTCGCCACGGCACGGCCAGCGGCCCGGAACATCTCACCGCCCGGGACCGGCACTTCGCCACTGCACGGCCAGCGGCCCGGAACATCTCACTATCGGGGACCGGCACGTCGCCACGGCACGGCCAGCGGACAGGAACATATCAACACCCGGGGCCGGCACGTCGCCACGGCACGGCCAGCGGCCAGGAAATCTCACCACCCGGGACCGGCACGTCGCAACGGCACGGCCAGCGGACCGGAACATCTCACCACCCGGGACCGGCACGTCGCCACGGCACGGCCAGCGAACCGGAACATCTCACCACCCGGGGCCGGCACGTCGCCACGGCACGGCCAGCGGACCGGAATATCTCATTACCCAGGACCGACACGTCACCACGGCACGGCCAGCGGCCCGGGACATCTCACCACCCGGGGCCGGCACGTCGCCACGGCAACGCCAGCGGCCCAGAACATCTCACCACCCGGGACCAGCACGTCGCCACGGCACGGCCAGCGGCCCGGAACATCTCACCACCCGGGACCGGCACGTCGCCACGGCACGGCCAGCGGCCCGGAACATCTCACCGCCCGGGACCGGCACGTCGCCACGGCACGGCCAGCGGCCCAGAACATCTCACCACCCGGGACCGGCACGTCACCACGGCACGGCTAGCGGCCCGGAACTTCTCACCGCCCGGGACCGGCACGTCGCCACGGCACGGCCAGCGGACTGGAACATCTCACCAACCAGGGCCGGGACGTCGCCACGGCAACGCCAGCGGCCCGGAACATCTCACCACCCGGGACCGGCACGTCGCCATGGCACGGAAAGCGGACCAGAACATCTCAACTCCCGGTGCCGGCACGTCGCCACGGCAACGCCAGCGGCCCGGAACATCTCACCACCCGGGACCGGCACATCGCCACGGTACGGCCAGCGGCCCGGAACATCTCATACCCTGGGCCATCACGTCGCCACGGCACAGCCAGCGGCCCGGAACATCTCACCACCCGGGACCGGCACGTCGCTACGGCACGGCCAGCGGCCCGGAACATCTCACCGCCCGGGACCGGCACGTCGCCACTGCACGGCCAGCGGCCCGGAACATCTCACTATCGGGGACCGGCACGTCACCACGGCACGGCCAGCGGAACGGAACATATCACCACCCGGGGCGGGCACGTCGCCACGGCACGGCCAGCGGCCAGGAAATCTCACCACCCGGGACCGGCACGTCGCAACGGCACGGCCAGCGGACCGGAACATCTCACCACCCGGGACCGGCACGTCGCCACGGCATGGCCAGCGAACCGGAACATCTCACCGCCCGGGACCGGCACGTCGCCACTGCACGGCCAGTGGCCCAGAACATCTCAACACCCTGGGCCAGCACGTCGCCAAGGCACGGCCAGCAGACCGGAACATCCCACTTCCCGGGGCCAGCACGTCGCCACGGCATGGCCACCGACCCGGAACATCTCAGCACCCGGGTCCGGCACGTCGCCACGGCACGTCCACCGGACAGGAACATCTCAGCACCAGGGGCCGGCACGTCGCCACGGCACGGCCAGCGGCCCGGAACATCCCACCTCCCGGGGCCAGCACGTCGCCACGGCATGGCCACCGGACCGGAACATCTCAGCACCCGGGTCCGGCACGTCGCCACGGCACGTCCACCAGACCGGAACATCTCAGCACCAGGGGCCGGCATGTCGCCACGGCACGGCCAGCGGCCCGGAACATCTCACCCCCCTGGCCCGTCACGTCGCCACGTCACGGCCAGCGGACCGGAACATCTCACCTCCCGGGGCCGGCACGTTGCCACGGTAACGCCAGCGGCCCGGGACATCTCACCACCCGGGACCGGCACGTCGCCACGGCACGGCCAGCGGCCCGGAACATCTCATACCCTGGGCTACCACGTCGCCACGGCACAGCAAGCGGCCCGGAACATCTCACCACCCGGGGCCGGCACGTCGCCACGGCAACGCCAGCGGCCCGGGACATCTCACCACCCGGGACCGGCACGTCGCCACGGTACGGCCAGCGGCCCGGAACATCTCATACCCTGGGCCATAACGTCGCCACGGCACGGCCAGCGGCCCGGAACATCTCACCACCCGGGACCGGCACGTCGCCACGGCACGGCCAGCGGCCCGTAACATCTCACCGCCCGGGACCGGCACGTCGCCACTGCACGGCCAGCGGCCCGGAACATCTCACTATCGGGGACCGGCACGTCGCCACGGCACGGCCAGCGGACCGGAACATATCACCACCCGGGGCCGGCACGTCGCCACGGCACGGCCAGCGGCCAGGAACATCTCACCACCCGGGACCGGCACGTCGCAACGGCACGGCCAGCGGACCGGAACATCTCACCACCCGGGACCGGCACGTCGCCACGGCACGGCCAGCGAACCGGAACATCTCACCACCCGGGGCCGGCACGTCGCCACGGCAACGCCAGCGGCCCGGAATATCTCACCACCCGGGGCCGGCACGTCGCCACGGCACGGCCACCGGACCGGAATATCTCAGCACCCGGGGCCGGCACGTCGCCACGGCACGTCCACCGGACCGGAACATCTCAGCACCCGGGGCCGGCACGTCGCCACGGCACGGCCAGCGGCCCGGAACATCTTACCCCCCTGACCCGTCACGTCGCCACGGCAACGCCAGCGGCCCGGAACATCTCACCACGCGGGACCAGCACATCGCCACGGCACGGCCAGTGGCCCAGAACATGTCAACACCCTGGGCCAGCACGTCGCCACGGCACGGCCAGCGGACCGGAACATCCCACCTCCCGGGGCCAGCACGTCGCCACGGCACGGCCACCGGACCGGAATATCTCAGCACCCGGGGCCGGCACGTCGCCACGGCACGTCCACCGGACCGGAACATCTCACCACCCGGGACCAGCACGTCGCCACGGCACGGCCAGCGAACCGGAACATCTCACTACCCGGGACCGGCACGTCGCCACGGCACGGCCAGCGGCCCGGAACATCTCACCGCCCGGGACCGGCACGTCGCCACGGCACGGCCAGCGGCCCGGAACATCTCACCGCCCGGGACCGGCACGTCGCCACGGCACGGCCAGCGGCCCAGAACATCTCACCACCCGGGACCGGCACGTCACCACGGCACGGCTAGCGGCCCGGAACTTCTCACCGCCCGGGACCGGCACGTCGCCACGGCACGGCCAGCGGACTGGAACATCTCACCAACCAGGGCCGGCACGTCGCCACGGCAACGCCAGCGGCCCGGAACATCTCACCACCCGGGACCGGCACGTCGCCATGGCACGGAAAGCGGACCAGAACATCTCACCTCCCGGTGCCGGCACGTCGCCACGGCAACGCCAGCGGCCCGGAACATCTCACCACCCGGGACCGGCACGTCGCCACGGTACGGCCAGCGGCCCGGAACATCTCATACCCTGGGCCATCACGTCGCCACGGCACAGCCAGCGGCCCGGAACATCTCACCACCCGGGACCGGCACGTCGCCACGGCACGGCCAGCGGCCCGGAACATCTCACCGCCCGGGACCGGCACGTCGCCACTGCACGGCCAGCGGCCCGGAACATCTCACTATCGGGGACCGGCACGTCGCCACGGCACGGCCAGCGGAACGGAACATATCACCACCCGGGGCCGGCACGTCGCCACGGCACGGCCAGCGACCAGGAAATCTCACCACCCGGGACCGGCACGTCGCAACGGCACGGCCAGCGGACCGGAACATCTCACCACCCGGGACCGGCACGTCGCCACGGCATGGCCAGCGAACCGGAACATCTCACCGCCCGGGACCGGCACGTCGCCACTGCACGGCCAGTGGCCCAGAACATCTCAACACCCTGGGCCAGCACGTCGCCAAGGCACGGCCAGCAGACCGGAACATCCCACCTCCCGGGGCCAGCACGTCGCCACGGCATGGCCACCGACAAGGAACATCTCAGCACCCGGGTCCGGCACGTCGCCACGGCACGTCCACCGGACAGGAACATCTCAGCACCAGGGGCCGGCACGTCGCCACGGCACGGCCAGCGGCCCGGAACATCTCACCCCCCTGGCCCGTCACGTCGCCACAGCACGGCCAGCGGCCCGGAACATCTCACCACCCGGGGCTGGCACCTCGCCACGGCACGGCCAGCGGACCGGAACATCTCACCTCCCGGGGCCGGCACGTCGCCACGGCAACGCCAGCGGCCCGGGACATCTCACCACCCGGGACCGGCACGTCCCCAAGGCACGGCCAGCGGCCCGGAACATCTCATACCCTGGGCCACCACGTCGCCACGGCACGGCAAGCGGCCCGGAACATCTCACCACCCGGGGCCGGCACGTCGCCACGGCAACGCCAGCGGCCCGGGACATCTCACCACCCGGGACCGGCACGTCGCCACGGTACGGCCAGCGGCCCAGAACATCTCATACCCTGGGCCATCACGTCGCCACGGTACGGCCAGCGGCCCGTAACATCTCACCACCCGGGACCGGCACGTCGCCACGGCACGGCCAGCGGCCCGGAACATCTCACCGCCCGGGACCGGCACGTCGCCACTGCACGGCCAGCGGCCCGGAACATCTCACTATCGGGGACCGGCACGTCGCCACGGCACGGCCAGCGGCCAGGAACATATCAACACCCGGGGCCGGCACGTCGCCACGGCACGGCCAGCGGCCAGGAAATCTCACCACCCGGGACCGGCACGTCGCAACGGCACGGCCAGCGGACCGGAACATCTCACCACCCGGGACCGGCACGTCGCCACGGCACGGCCAGCGAACCGGAACATCTCACCACCCGGGGCCGGCACGTCGCCACGGCACGGCCAGCGGACCGGAATATCTCATTACCCAGGACCGACACGTCACCACGGCACGGCCAGCGGCCCGGAACATCTCACCACCGGGGCCGGTACATCGCCACGGCATGGCCAGCGGACCGGAACATCTCACCACCCGGGGCCGGCACGTCGCCACGGCAACGCCAGCGGCCCAGAACATCTCCCCACCCGGGACCAGCACGTCGCCACGGCACGGCCAGCGAACCGGAACATCTCACTACCCGGGACCGGCACGTCGCCACGGCACGGCCAGCGGCCCGGAACATCTCACCGCCCGGGACCGGCACGTCGCCACGGCACGGCCAGCGGCCCGGAACATCTCACCACCCGGGACCGGCACGTCGCCACGGCACGGCCAGCGGCCCGGAACATCTCACCGCCCGGGACCGGCACGTCGCCACGGCACGGCCAGCGGCCCAGAACATCTCACCGCCCGGGACCGGCACGTCACCACGGCACGGCTAGCGGCCCGGAACTTCTCACCGCCCGGGACCGGCACGTCGCCACGGCACGGCCAGCGGACTGGAACATCTCACCAACCAGGGCCGGGTCGTCGCCACGGCAACGCCAGCGGCCCGGAACATCTCATCACCCGGGACCGGCACGTCGCCATGGCACGGAAAGCGGACCAGAACATCTCACCTCCCGGTGCCGGCACGTCGCCACGGCAACGCCAGCGGCCCGGAACATCTCACCACCCGGGACCGGCACGTCGCCACGGTACGGCCAGCGGCCCGGAACATCTCATACCCTGGGCCATCACGTCGCCACGGCACAGCCAGCGGCCCGGAACATCTCACCACCCGGGACCGGCACGTCGCCACGGCACGGCCAGCGGCCCGGAACATCTCACCGCCCGGGACCGGCACGTCGCCACTGCACGGCCAGCGGCCCGGAACATCTCACTATCGGGGACCGGCACGTCACCACGGCACGGCCAGCGGAACGGAACATATCACCACCCGGGGCCGGCACGTCGCCACGGCACGGCCAGCGGCCAGGAAATCTCACCACCCGGGACCGGCACGTCGCAACGGCACGGCCAGCGGACCGGAACATCTCACCACCCGGGACCGGCACGTCGCCACGGCATGGCCAGCGAACCGGAACATCTCACCGCCCGGGACCGGCACGTCGCCACTGCACGGCCAGTGGCCCAGAACATCTCAACACCCTGGGCCAGCACGTCGCTAAGGCACGGCCAGCAGACCGGAACATCCCACTTCCCGGGGCCAGCACGTCGCCACGGCATGGCCACCGACCCGGAACATCTCAGCACCCGGGTCCGGCACGTCGCCACGGCACGTCCACCGGACAGGAACATCTCAGCACCAGGGGCCGGCACGTCGCCACGGCACGGCCAGCGGCCCGGAACATCCCACCTCCCGGGGCCAGCACGTCGCCACGGCATGGCCACCGGACCGGAACATCTCAGCACCCGGGTCCGGCACGTCGCCACGGCACGTCCACCAGACCGGAACATCTCAGCACCAGGGGCCGGCATGTCGCCACGGCACGGCCAGCGGCCCGGAACATCTCACCCCCCTGGCCCGTCACGTCGCCACGTCACGGCCAGCGGACCGGAACATCTCACCTCCCGGGGCCGGCACGTCGCCACGGCAACGCCAGCGGCCCGGGACATCTCACCACCCGGGACCGGCACGTCGCCACGGCACGGCCAGCGGCCCGGAACATCTCATACCCTGGGCTACCACGTCGCCACGGCACAGCAAGCGGCCCGGAACATCTCACCACCCGGGGCCGGCACGTCGCCACGGCAACGCCAGCGGCCCGGGACATCTCACCACCCGGGACCGGCACGTCGCCACGGTACGGCCAGCGGCCCGGAACATCTCATACCCTGGGCCATAACGTCGCCACGGCACGGCCAGCGGCCCGGAACATCTCACCACCCGGGACCGGCACGTCGCCACGGCACGGCCAGCGGCCCGTAACATCTCACCGCCCGGGACCGGCACGTCGCCACGGCACGGCCAGCGGACCGGAACATCTCACTATCGGGGACCGGCACGTCGCCACGGCACGGCCAGTGGACCGGAACATATCACCACCCGGGGCCGGCACGTCGCCACGGCACGGCCAGCGGCCAGGAACATCTCACCACCCGGGACCGGCACGTCGCAACGGCACGGCCAGCGGACCGGAACATCTCACCACCCGGGACCGGCACGTCGCCACGGCACGGCCAGCGAACCGGAACATCTCACCACCCGGGGCCGGCACGTCGCCACGGCAACGCAAGCGGCCCGGAACATCTCACCACCCGGGGCCGGCACGTCGCCACGGCAACGCCAGCGGCCCGGAACATCTCACCACCCGGGACCGGCACGTCGCCACGGCATGGCCAGCGGACGGGAACATCTCAGCACCCTGGGCAGGCACGTCGCAAATGCACGGCCAGCGGACCGGAACATCTCATACCCTCGGCCATCACGTCGCCACGGCACAGCCAGCGGCCCGGAACATCTCACCACCCGGGACCGGCACGTCGCCTCGGCACAGCCAGCGGCCCGGAACATCTCACCATCCGGGGCTGGCACGTCGCCACGTCACGGCCAGCGGACCGGAACATCTCACCTCCCGGGGCCGGCACGTCGCCACGGCAAGGCCAGCGGCCCGGAACATCACATACCTTGGGAAATCACGTCGCCACGACACGGCCAGCGGCCCGGAATATCTCACTACCCGGGACCGGCACGTCGCCACGGCACGGCCAGCGGTCCGGAACATCTCACCGCCGGGGACCGGCATGTCGCTACGGCACGGCCAGCGGCCCGGAACATCTCACGATCCGGGACCAGCACGTCGCCACGGCACGGCCAGCAAACCGGAACATCTCACCTCCCGGGGCCGGCACGTCGCAACGGCAACGCCAGCGGCCCGGGACATCTCACCACCCGGGGCCGGCACGTCGCCACGGCAACGCCAGCGGCCCGGAACATCTCACCACCCGGGACCGGCACGTCGCAACGGCACGGCCAGCGGACCGGGACATCTCACCACGCGGGACCAGCACATCGCCACGGCACGGCCAGTGGCCCAGAACATCTCAACACCCTGGGCCAGCACGTCGCCACGGCACGGCCAGCGGACCGGAACATCCCACCTCCCGGGGCCAGCACGTCGCCACCCCATGGCCACCGGACCGGAACATCTCAGCACCCGGGGCCGGCACGTCGCCACGGCACGGCCAGCGGCCCGGAACATCTTACCCCCCTGACCCGTCACGTCGCCACGGCACGGCCAGCGGCCCGGAACATCTTACCCCCCTGGCCCGTCACGTCGCCACGGCACGGCCAGCGGCCCGGAACATCTCACCGCCCAGGACCGGCACGTCGCCACGGCACGGCCAGCGGCCCGGAACATCTCATACCCTGGGCCATCACGTCGCCACGGCACGGCCAGCGGCCCGGAACGTCTCATCGCCCGGGACCGGCATGTCGCCACGGCACGGCCAGCGGCCCGGAACATCTCACGGCCCAGGACCGGCACTTCACCTCGTCACGGCCAGCGGCCCGGAACATCTCACCACCCAGGGCCGGCACGTTGCCACGGCACGGCCAGCGGACCGGAACATCTCATACCCTGGGCCACCACGTCGCCACGGCACGGCCAGCGGCCCGGAACATCTCACCGCCCGGAACCGGCACGTCGCCACGGCACGGCCAGCGGACCGGAATATCTCAGTACCCGGGGTCGGCACGTCGCCACGGCACAGACAGCGGACCGGAACATATCACCACCCGGGGCCGGCACATCGCCACGGCACGGCCAGCGGCCAGGAACATCTCACCACCCGGGACCGGCACGTCGCAACGGCACGGCCAGCGGACCGGGACATCTCACCACGCGGGACCAGCACATCGCCACGGCACGGCCAGTGGCCCAGAACATCTCAACACCCTGGGCCAGCACGTCGCCACGGCACGGCCAGCGGACCGGAACATCCCACCTCCCGGGGCCAGCACGTCGCCACGGCATGGCCACCGGACCGGAACATCTCAGCACCCGGGTCCGGCACATCGCCACGGCACGTCCACCGGACCGGAACATCTCAGCACCAGGGGCCGGCACGTCGCCACGGCACGGCCAGCGGCCCGGAACATCTCACCCCCCTGGCCCGTCACGTCGCCACAGCACGGCCAGCGGCCAGGAACATCTCACCACACGGGGCTGGCACGTCACCACGGCACGGCCAGCGGACCGGAACATCTCACTTCCCGGGGCCGGCACGTCGCCACGGCAACGCCAGCGGCCCGGGACATCTCACTATCGGGGACCGGCACGTCGCCACGGCACGGCCAGCGGACCGGAACATATCACCACCCGGGGCCGGCACGTCGCCACGGCACGGCCAGCGGCCAGGAACATCTCACCACCCGGGGACCGGCACGTCGCAACGGCACGGCCAGCGGACCGGAACATCTCACCACCCGGGACCGGCACGTCGCCACGGCACGGCCAGCGAACCGGAACATCTCACCACCCGGGGCCGGCACGTCGCCACGGCAACGCCAGCGGCCCGGAACATCTCACCACCCGGGACCGGCACGTCGCCATGGCACGGAAAGCGGACCAGAACATCTCACCTCCCGGTGCCGGCACGTCGCCACGGCAACGCCAGCGGCCCGTAACATCTCACAACCCGGGACCGGCACGTCGCCACGGTACGGCCAGCGGCCCGGAACATCTCATACCCTGGGCCATCACGTCGCCACGGCACGGCCAGCGGCCCGGAACATCTCACCACCCAGGACCGGCACGTCGCCACGGCACGGCCAGCGGCCCGGAACATCTCACCGCCCGGGACCGGCACGTCGCCACTGCACGGCCAGCGGCCCGGAACATCTCACTATCGGGGACCGGCACGTCGCCACGGCACGACCAGCGGACAGGAACATATCACCACCCGGGGCCGGCACGTCGCCACGGCACGGCCAGCGGCCAGGAAATCTCACCACCCGGGACCGGCACGTCGCAACGGCACGGCCAGCGGACCGGAACATCTCACCACCCGGGACCGGCACGTCGCCACGGCACGGCCAGCGAACCAGAACATCTCACCACCCGGGGCCGGCACGTCGCCATGGCAACGCCAGCGGCCCGGAACATCTCACCACCCAGGACCGGCACGTCACCACGGCACAGCCAGCGGACCGGAATATCTCAGTACCCGGGGCCGGCACGTCGCCACGGCACAGACAGCGGACCGGAACATATCACCACCCGGGGCCGGCACGTCGCCACGGCACGGCCAGCGGCACTGAATATCTCACCGCCCGGGACCGGCACGTCGCCGCGGCACGGCCAGCGGCCCGGAACATGTCACAACCCGGGACCGGCACGTCGCCAAGGCACGGCCAGCGGACCGGAACATCTCGCTACCCGGAACCGGCACGTCACCTCGGCACGGCCAGCGGCCCGGAACATCTCACCACCCAGGGCCGGCACGTCGCCACGGCACGGCCAGCGGACCGGAACATCTCATACCCTGGGCCACCACGTCGCCACGGCACGGCCAGCGGCCCGGAACATCTCACCACGCGGGTCCGGCACGTCGCCACGTCACGGCCAGCGGCCCGGAACATCACACCGCCCGGGACCGGCACGTCGCCACGGCACGGCCAGCGGCCCGGAACATCTCACTATCCGGGACAGGCACGTCGCCACGGCACGGCCAGCGGACCGGAACATCTCACCACCGGGGCCGGTACATCGCCACGGCATAGCCAGCGGACCGGAACATCTCACCACCCGGGGCCGGCACGTCGCCACGGCAACGCCAGCGGCCCGGAACATCTCACCACCCGGGACCAGCACGTCGCCACGGCATGGCCACCGGACCGGAACATCTCAGCACCCGGGGCCGGCACTTCGCGACGGCACGGCCAGCGGACCGGAACATCCCACCTCCCGGGGCCGGCACGTCGCCACGGCACGGCCAGCGAACCGGAACATCTCACCACCCGGGACCGGCACGTCGCCACGGCACGGCCAGCGGCCCGGAACATCTCACCACCCAGGGCCGGCACGTCGCCACGGCACGGCCAGCGGACCGGAACATATCATACCCTGGGCCACCACGTCGCCACGGCACGGCCAGTGGCCCGGAACATCTCACCACGCGGGTCCGGCACTTCGCCACGTCACGGCCAGCGGCCTGGAACATCACACCGCCCGGGACCGGCACGTCGCCACAGCACGGCCAGCGGCCCGGAACATCTCACTATCCGGGACAGGCAGGTCGCCACGGCACGGCCAGCGGACCGGAACCTATCACCACCCCGGGCCGGCACGTCGCCAAGGCACGGCCAGCGGCCCTGAACATCTCACCACCCAGGACCAGCACGTCGCCACGGCACGGCCAGCGGACCGGAATATCTCACCACCACCCGGGACCGGCACGTCGCCACGGCACGACCAGCGGCCCGGAACATCTCACCACCGGGGCTGGTACATCGCCACGGCATAGCCAGCGGACCGGAATATCTCACCACCCGGGGCCGGCACGTCGCCATGGCAACGCCAGCGGCCCGGAACATCTCACCACCCGGGACCAGCACGTCGCCACGGCATGGCCACCGGACCGAAACATCTCAGCACCCGGGGCCGGCACTTCGCCACGGCACGGCCAGCGGACCGGAACATCCCACCTCCAGGGGCCGGCACGTCGCCACGGCAACGCCAGCGGCCCGGAACATCTCACCACCCGGGACCGGCACGTCGCCATGGCACGGAAAGCGGACCAGAACATCTCACCTCCCGGTGCCGGCACGTCGCCACGGCAACGCCAGCGGCCCGGAACATCTCACAACCCGGGACCGGCACGTCGCCACGGTACGGCCAGCGGCCCGGAACATCTCATACCCTGGGCCATCCCGTCGCCACGGCACGGCCAGCGGCCCGGAACATCTCACCACCCAGGACCGGCACGTCGCCACGGCACGGCCAGCGGCCCGGAACATCTCACCGCCCGGGACCGGCACGTCGCCACTGCACGGCCAGCGGCCCGGAACATCTCACTATCGGGGACCGGCACGTCGCCACGGCACGGCCAGCGGACAGGAACATATCAACACCCGGGGCCGGCACGTCGCCACGGCACGGCCAGCGGCCAGGAAATCTCACCACCCGGGACCGGCACGTCGCAACTGCACGGCCAGCGGACCGGAACATCTCACCACCCGGGACCGGCACGTCGCCACGGCAACGCCAGCGGCCCGGAACATCTCACCACCCAGGACCGGTACGTCACCACGGCACGGCCAGCGGACCGGAACATCTCACCACCCGGGACCGGCACGTCGCAACGGCACGGCCAGCAGTCCGGAACATCTCACCACCCGGGACCGGGACGTCGCCACGGCACGGCCAGCGAACCGGAACATCTCACCACCCGGGGCCGGCACGTCGCCACGGCAACGCCAGCGGCCCGGAACATCTCACCACCCGGGACCGGCACGTCACCACGGCACGGCCAGCGGACGGGAACATCTCAGCACCCGGGGCAGGCACGTCGCAAATGCACGGCCAGCGGACGGGAACATCTCATACCCTCGGCCATCACGTCGCCACGGCACAGCCAGCGGCCCAGAACATCTCACCACCCGGGACCGGCACGTCGCCTCGGCACAGCCAGCGGCCCGGAACATCTCAACATCCGGGGCCGGCACGTCGCCACAGCACGGCCAGCGGACCGGAACATCTCACCTCCCGGGGCCGGCACGTCATCACGGCACGGCCAGCAAACATGAACATCTCACCTCCCGCGGCCGGCACGTCGCCACGGCAACGCCAGCGGCCCGGGACATCTCACCACCCGGGGCCGGCACGTCGCCACGGCAACGCCAGCGGCCCGGAACATCTCACCACCCAGGACCGGCACGTCACCACGGCACGGCCAGCGGACCGGAATATCTCAGTACCCGGGGTCGGCACGTCGCCACGGCACAGACAGCGGACCGGAACATATCACCACCCGGGGCCGGCACGTCGCAACGGCACGGCCAGCGGCCAGGAAAATCTCACCACCCGGGACCGGCACGTCGCAACGGCACGGCCAGCGGCCAGGAAAATCTCACCACCCGGGACCGGCACGTCGCCACGGCACGGCCAGCGGCCCGGAACATCTCACTATCCGGGACAGGCACGTCGCCACGGCACGGCCAGCGGCCCGGAACATCTCACCACCGGGGCCGGTACATCGCCACGGCATAGCCAGCGGACCGGAACATCTCACCACCCGGGGCCGGCACGTCGCCACGGCAACGCCAGCGGCCCGGAACATCTCACCACCCGGGACCAGCACGTCGCCACGGCATGGCCACCGGACCGGAACATCTCAGCACCCGGGGCCGGCACTTCGCCACGGCACGGCCAGCGGACCGGAACATCCCACCTCCCGGGGCCGGCACGTCGCCACGGCACGGCCAGCGAACCGGAACATCTCACCGCCCGGGACCGGCACGTCGCCACGGCACGGCCAGCGGCCCGGAACATCTCACCACCCGGGACCGGCACGTCGCCACGGCACGGCCAGCGGACCGGAACATCTCACCAACCAGGGCCGGCACGTCGCCACGGCAACGCCAGCGGCCCGGAACATCTCACCACCCGGGACAGGCACGTCGCCATGGCACGGAAAGCGGACCAGAACATCTCACCTCCCGGTGCCGGCACGTCGCCACGGCAACGCCAGCGGCCCGGAACATCTCACCACCCGGGACCGGCACGTCGCCACGGTACGGCCAGCGGCCCGGAACATCTCATACCCTGGGCCATCACGTCGCCACTGCACGGCCAGCGGCCCGGAACATCTCACTATCGGGGACCGGCACGTCGCCACGGCACGGCCAGCGGACAGGAACATATCACCTCCCGGTGCCGGCACGTCGCCACGGCAACGCCAGCGGCCCGGAACATCTCACCACCCGGGACCGGCACGTCGCCACGGCAACGCCAGCGGCCCGGAACATCTCACCACCCGGGACCGGCACGTCGCCACTGCACGGCCAGCGGCCCGGAACATCTCACTATCGGGGACCGGCACGTCGCCACGGCACGGCCAGCGGACAGGAACATATCACCACCCGGGGCCGGCACGTCGCCACGGCACGGCCAGCGACCAGGAAATCTCACCACCCGGGACCGGCACGTCGCAACGGCACGGCCAGCGGACCGGAACATCTCACCAACCGGGACCGGCACGTCGCCACGGCACGGCCAGCGAACCGGAACATCTCACCACCTGGGGCCGGCACGTCGCCACGGCAACGCCAGCGGCCCGGAACATCTCACCACCCAGGACCGGTACGTCACCACGGCACGGCCAGCGGACCGGAACATCTCACCACCCGGGACCGGCACGTCGCAACTGCACGGCCGGCGGTCCGGAACATCTCACCACCCGGGACCGGGACGTCGCCACGGCACGGCCAGCGAACCGGAACATCTCATCGCCCGGGACCGGCATGTCGCCACGGCACGGCCAGCGGCCCGGAACATCTCACTATCCAGGACCGGCACGTCGCCACGGCACGGCCAGCGGCCCGGAACGTCTCATCGCCCGGGACCGGCATGTCGCCACGGTACGGCCAGCGGCCCGGAACATCTCACTATCCGGGACCGGCACGTCGCCACGTCACGGCCAGCGGCCCGGAACATCACACCGCCCGGGACCGGCACGTCGCCACGGCACGGCCAGCGGCCCGGAACATCTCACTATCCGGGACAGGCACGTCGCCACGGCACGGCCAGCGGCCCGGAACATCTCACCACCGGGGCCGGTACATCGCCACGGCATAGCCAGCGGACCGGAACATCTCACCACCCGGGGCCGGCACGTCGCCACGGCAACGCCAGCGGCCCGGAACATCTCACCACCCGGGACCAGCACGTCGCCACGGCATGGCCACCGGACCGGAACATCTCAGCACCCGGGGCCGGCACTTCGCCACGGCACGGCCAGCGGACCGGAACATCCCACCTCCCGGGGCCGGCACGTCGCCACGGCACGGCCAGCGAACCGGAACATCTCACCACCCGGGACCGGCACGTCGCCACGGCACGGCCAGCGGCCCGGAACATCTCACCACCCAGGGCCGGCACGTCGCCACGGCACGGCCAGCGGACCGGAACATATCATACCCTGGGCCACCACGTCGCCACGGCACGGCCAGTGGCCCGGAACATCTCACCACGCGGGTCCGGCACTTCGCCACGTCACGGCCAGCGGCCCGGAACATCACACCGCCCGGGACCGGCACGTCGCCACAGCACGGCCAGCGGCCCGGAACATCTCACTATCCGGGACAGGCACGTCGCCACGGCACGGCCAGCGGACCGGAACCTATCACCACCCCGGGCCGGCACGTCGCCAAGGCACGGCCAGCGGCCCTGAACATCTCACCACCCAGGACCGGCAGGTCGCCACGGCACGGCCAGCGGACCGGAATATCTCACCACCACCCGGGACCGGCACGTCGCCACGGCACGACCAGCGGACCGGAACATCTCACCACCGGGGCTGGTACATCGCCACGGCATAGCCAGCGGACCGGAATATCTCACCACCCGGGGCCGGCACGTCGCCATGGCAACGCCAGCGGCCCGGAACATCTCACCACCCGGGACCAGCACGTCGCCACGGCATGGCCACCGGACCGGAACATCTCAGCACCCGGGGCCGGCACTTCGCCACGGCACGGCCAGCGGACCGGAACATCCCACCTCCAGGGGCCGGCACGTCGCCACGGCAACGCCAGCGGCCCGGAACATCTCACCACCCGGGACCGGCACGTCGCCATGGCACGGAAAGCGGACCAGAACATCTCACCTCCCGGTGCCGGCACGTCGCCACGGCAACGCCAGCGGCCCGGAACATCTCACAACCCGGGACCGGCACGTCGCCACGGTACGGCCAGCGGCCCGGAACATCTCATACCCTGGGCCATCACGTCGCCACGGCACGGCCAGCGGCCCGGAACATCTCACCACCCAGGACCGGCACGTCGCCACGGCACGGCCAGCGGCCCGGAACATCTCACCGCCCGGGACCGGCACGTCGCCACTGCACGGCCAGCGGCCCGGAACATCTCAATATCGGGGAACGGCACGTCGCCACGGCACGGCCAGCGGACAGGAACATATCAACACCCGGGGCCGGCACGTCGCCACGGCACGGCCAGCGGCCAGGAAATCTCACCACCCGGGACCGGCACGTCGCAACGGCACGGCCAGCGGACCGGAACATCTCACCACCCGGGACCGGCACGTCGCCACGGCACGGCCAGCGAACCGGAACATCTCACCACCCGGGGCCGGCACGTCGCCACGGCAACGCCAGCGGCCCGGAACATCTCACCACCCAGGACCGGTACGTCACCACGGCACGGCCAGCGGACCGGAACATCTCACCACCCGGGACCGGCACGTCGCAACGGCACGGCCAGCAGTCCGGAACATCTCACCACCCGGGACCGGGACGTCGCCACGGCACGGCCAGCGAACCGGAACATCTCACCACCCGGGGCCGGCACGTCGCCACGGCAACGCCAGCGGCCCGGAACATCTCACCACCCGGGACCGGCACGTCGCCACGGCACCGCCAGCGGACCGGAACATCTCACCACCCAGGACCGGCACGTCGCCACGGCATGGCCAGCGGACGGGAACATCTCAGCACCCGGGGCAGGCACGTCGCAAATGCACGGCCAGCGGACCGGAACATCTCATACCCTCGGCCATCACGTCGCCACGGCACAGCCAGCGGCCCGGAACATCTCAACATCCGGGGCCGGCACGTCGCCACAGCACGGCCAGCGGACCGGAACATCTCACCTCCCGGGGCCGGCACGTCGCCACGGCACGGCCAGCAAACCGGAACATCTCACCTCCCGGGGCCGGCACGTCGCCACGGCAACGCCAGCGGCCCGGGACATCTCACCACCCGGGGCCGGCACGTCGCCACGGCAACGCCAGCGGCCCGGAACATCTCACCACCCAGGACCGGCACGTCACCACGGCACGGCCAGCGGACCGGAATATCTCAGTACCCGGGGTCGGCACGTCGCCACGGCACAGACAGCGGACCGGAACATATCACCACCCGGGGCCGGCACATCGCCACGGCACGGCCAGCGGCCAGGAACATCTCACCACCCGGGACCGGCACGTCGCAACGGCACGGCCAGTGGCCCAGAACATCTCAACACCCTGGGCCAGCACGTCGCCACGGCACGGCCAGCGGACCGGAACATCCCACCTCCCGGGGCCAGCACGTCGCCACCCCATGGCCACCGGACCGGAACATCTCAGCACCCGGGTCCGGCACGTCGCCACGGCACGTCCACCGGACCGGAACATCTCAGCACCAGGGGCCGGCACGTCGCCACGGCACGGCCAGCGGCCCGGAACATCTCACCCCCCTGGCCCGTCACGTCGCCACAGCACGGCCAGCGGCCAGGAACATCTCACCACACGGGGCTGGCACGTCGCCACGGCACGGCCAGCGGACCGGAACATCTCAACTCCCGGGGCCAGCACGTCGCCACGGCAACGCCAGCGTCCCGGGACATCTCACCACCCGGGACCGGCACGTCGCCACGGCACGGCCAGCGGCCCGGAACATCTCATACCCTGGGCCACCACGTCGCCACGGCACGGCAAGCGGCCCGGAACATCTCACCACACGGGGCCGGCACGTCGCCACAGCAACGCCAGCGGCCCGGGACATCTCACCACCCGGGACCGGCACGTCGCCACGGTACGGCCAGCGGCCCGGAACATCTCATACCCTGGGCCATCACGTCGCCACGGCACGGCCAGCGGCCCGGAACATCTCACCACCCGGGACCGGCACGTCGCCACGGCACGGCCAGCGGCCCGGAACATCTCACCGCCCGGGACCGGCACGTCGCCACGGCACGGCCAGCGGACGGAACATATCACCACCCGGGGCCGGCACGTCGCCACGGCACGGCCAGAGGCCAGGAATATCTCACCACCCGGGACCGGCACGTCGCAACGGCACGGCCAGCGGACCGGAACATCTCACCACCCGGGACCGGCACGTCGCCACGGCACGGCCAGCGAACCAGAACATCTCACCACCCGGGGCCGGCACGTCGCCATGGCAACGCCAGCGGCCCGGAACATCTCACCACCCAGGACCGGCACGTCACCACGGCACAGCCAGCGGACCGGAATATCTCAGTACCCGGGGCCGGCACATCGCCACGGCACAGACAGCGGACCGGAACATATCACCACCCGGGGCTGGCACGTCGCCACGGCACGGCCAGCGGCACTGAATATCTCACCGCCTGGGACCGGCACGTCGCCGCGGCACGGCCAGCGGCCCGGAACATCTCACAACCCGGGACCGGCACGTCGCCAAGGCACGGCCAGCGGACCGGAACATCTCGCTACCCGGAACCGGCACGTCACCTCGGCATGGCCAGCGGCCCGGAACATCTCACCACCCAGGGCCGGCACGTCGCCACGGCACGGCCAGCGGACCGGAACATCTCATACCCTGGGCCACCACGTCGCCACGGCACGGCCAGCGGCCCGGAACATCTCACCACGCGGGTCCGGCACGTCGCCACGTCACGGCCAGCGGCCCGGAACATCACACCGCCCGGGACCGGCACGTCGCCACGGCACGGCCAGCGGCCCGGAACATCTCACTATCCGGGACAGGCACGTCGCCACGGCACGGCCAGCGGCCCGGAACATCTCACCACCGGGGCCGGTACATCGCCACGGCACGGCCAGCAAACCGGAACATCTCACCTCCCGGGGCCGGCACGTCGCCACGGCAACGCCAGCGGCCCGGGACATCTCACCACCCGGGGCCGGCACGTCGCCACGGCAACGCCAGCGGCCCGGAACATCTCACCACCCAGGACCGGCACGTCACCACGGCACGGCCAGCGGACCGGAATATCTCAGTACCCGGGGTCGGCACGTCGCCACGGCACAGACAGCGGACCGGAACATATCACCACCCGGGGCCGGCACATCGCCACGGCACGGCCAGCGGCCAGGAACATCTCACCACCCGGGACCGGCACGTCGCAACGGCACGGCCAGTGGCCCAGAACATCTCAACACCCTGGGCCAGCACGTCGCCACGGCACGGCCAGCGGACCGGAACATCCCACCTCCCGGGGCCAGCACGTCGCCACCCCATGGCCACCGGACCGGAACATCTCAGCACCCGGGTCCGGCACGTCGCCACGGCACGTCCACCGGACCGGAACATCTCAGCACCAGGGGCCGGCACGTCGCCACGGCACGGCCAGCGGCCCGGAACATCTCACCCCCCTGGCCCGTCACGTCGCCACAGCACGGCCAGCGGCCAGGAACATCTCACCACACGGGGCTGGCACGTCGCCACGGCACGGCCAGCGGACCGGAACATCTCAACTCCCGGGGCCAGCACGTCGCCACGGCAACGCCAGCGTCCCGGGACATCTCACCACCCGGGACCGGCACGTCGCCACGGCACGGCCAGCGGCCCGGAACATCTCATACCCTGGGCCACCACGTCGCCACGGCACGGCAAGCGGCCCGGAACATCTCACCACACGGGGCCGGCACGTCGCCACAGCAACGCCAGCGGCCCGGGACATCTCACCACCCGGGACCGGCACGTCGCCACGGTACGGCCAGCGGCCCGGAACATCTCATACCCTGGGCCATCACGTCGCCACGGCACGGCCAGCGGCCCGGAACATCTCACCACCCGGGACCGGCACGTCGCCACGGCACGGCCAGCGGCCCGGAACATCTCACCGCCCGGGACCGGCACGTCGCCACGGCACGGCCAGCGGACGGAACATATCACCACCCGGGGCCGGCACGTCGCCACGGCACGGCCAGAGGCCAGGAATATCTCACCACCCGGGACCGGCACGTCGCAACGGCACGGCCAGCGGACCGGAACATCTCACCACCCGGGACCGGCACGTCGCCACGGCACGGCCAGCGAACCAGAACATCTCACCACCCGGGGCCGGCACGTCGCCATGGCAACGCCAGCGGCCCGGAACATCTCACCACCCAGGACCGGCACGTCACCACGGCACAGCCAGCGGACCGGAATATCTCAGTACCCGGGGCCGGCACATCGCCACGGCACAGACAGCGGACCGGAACATATCACCACCCGGGGCTGGCACGTCGCCACGGCACGGCCAGCGGCACTGAATATCTCACCGCCTGGGACCGGCACGTCGCCGCGGCACGGCCAGCGGCCCGGAACATCTCACAACCCGGGACCGGCACGTCGCCAAGGCACGGCCAGCGGACCGGAACATCTCGCTACCCGGAACCGGCACGTCACCTCGGCATGGCCAGCGGCCCGGAACATCTCACCACCCAGGGCCGGCACGTCGCCACGGCACGGCCAGCGGACCGGAACATCTCATACCCTGGGCCACCACGTCGCCACGGCACGGCCAGCGGCCCGGAACATCTCACCACGCGGGTCCGGCACGTCGCCACGTCACGGCCAGCGGCCCGGAACATCACACCGCCCGGGACCGGCACGTCGCCACGGCACGGCCAGCGGCCCGGAACATCTCACTATCCGGGACAGGCACGTCGCCACGGCACGGCCAGCGGCCCGGAACATCTCACCACCGGGGCCGGTACATCGCCACGGCATAGCCAGCGGACCGGAACATCTCACCACCCGGGGCCGGCACGTCGCCACGGCAACGCCAGCGGCCCGGAACATCTCACCACCCGGGACCAGCACGTCGCCACGGCATGGCCACCGGACCGGAACATCTCAGCACCCGGGGCCGGCACTTCGCCACGGCACGGCCAGCGGACCGGAACATCCCACCTCCCGGGGCCGGCACGTCGCCACAGCACGGCCAGCGAACCGGAACATCTCACCACCCGGGACCGGCACGTCGCCACGGCACGGCCAGCGGCCCGGAACATCTCACCGCCCGGGACCGGCACGTCGCCACGGCACGGCCAGCGGCCCGGAACATCTCACCGCCCGGGACCGGCACGTCGCCACGGCACGGCCAGCGGCCCGGAACATCTCACCGCCCGGGACCGGCACGTCGCCACGGCACGGACAGCGGACCGGAACATCTCACCAACCAGGGCCGGCACGTCGCCACGGCAACGCCAGCGGCCCGGAACATCTCACCACCCGGGACAGGCACGTCGCCATGGCACGGAAAGCGGACCAGAACATCTCACCTCCCGGTGCCGGCACGTCGCCACGGCAACGCCAGCGGCCCGGAACATCTCACCACCCGGGACCGGCACGTCGCCACGGTACGGCCAGCGGCCCGGAACATCTCATACCCTGGGCCATCACGTCGCCACGGCACGGCCAGCGGCCCGGAACATCTCACTATCGGGGACCGGCACGTCGCCACGGCACGGCCAGCGGACAGGAACATATCACCACCCGGGGCCGGCACGTCGCCACGGCACGGCCAGCGACCAGGAAATCTCACCACCCGGGACCGGCACGTCGCAACGGCACGGCCAGCGGACCGGAACATCTCACCACCCGGGACCGGCACGTCGCCACGGCACGGCCAGCGAACCGGAACATCTCACCACCCGGGGCCGGCACGTCGCCACGGCAACGCCAGCGGCCCGGAACATCTCACCACCCAGGACCGGTACGTCACCACGGCACGGCCAGCGGACCGGAACATCTCACCACCCGGGACGGGCACGTAGCAACTTCACGGCCAGCGGTCCGGAACATCTCACCACCCGGGACCGGCATGTCGCCACGGCACGGCCAGCGGCCCGGAACATCTCACTATCCGGGACCGGCACGTCGCCACGGCACGGCCAGCGGCCCGGAACGTCTCATCGCCCGGGACCGGCATGTCGCCATGGCACGGCCAGCGGCCCGGAACATCTCACTATCCGGGACCGGCACGTCGCCACGGCACGGCCAGCGGACCGGAACATCTCACTGCCCGGAACCGGCACGTCGCCTCGGCACGGCCAGCGGCCCGGAATATCTCACCACCCGGGGCCGGCACGTCGCCACGGCACGGCCAGCGGCCCGGAACATCTCACCACCCGGGACCGGCACGTCGCCACGGCACGGCCAGCGGACCGGAATATCTCAGTACCCGGGGCCGGCACGTCGCCACGGCACAGACAGCGGACCGGAGCATCTCACCACCCTGGGCCGGCACGTCGCCACGGCACGGCCTGCGGCCCGGAACATCTCACCACGCGGGTCCGGCACGTTGCCACGGCACGTCCACCGGACCGGAACATCTCAGCACCCGGGGCCGGCACGTCGCCACGGCACGGCCAGCGGCCCGGAACATCTCACCCCCCTGGCCCGTCACGTCGCCACAGCACGGCCAGCGGCCCGGAACATCTCACCACCCGGGGCTGGCACGTCGCCACGGCACGGCCAGCGGCCCTGGACATCTGACCACCCGGGACCGGCACGTCGCCACGGCACGGCCAGCGGCCCGGAACATCTCATACCCTGGGCCACCACGTCGCCACAACACGGCAAGGGGCCCGGAACATCTCACCACCCGGGACCGGCACGTCGCCACGGCACGGCCAGCGGCCCGGAACATCTCACCGTCTGGGACCGGCACGTCGCCACGGCACGGCCAGCGGCCCGGAACATCTCACTATCCGGGACCGGCACGTCGCCAAGGCACGGCCAGCGGAACGGAACATATCACCACCCGGGGCCGGCACGTCGCCACGGCACGGCCAGTGGCCAGGAACATCTCACCACCCGGGACCGGCACGTCGCCACGGCACGGCCAGCGGACCGGAACATCTCACCAACCGGGACCGGCACGTCGCCACGGCACGGCCAGCGAACTGGAACATCTCACCACCCGGGGCCGGCAGGTCGCCACGGCAACGCCAGCGGCCCGGAACATCTCACCACGCGGGACCAGCACATCGCCAAGGCACGGCCAGTGGCCCAGAACATGTCAACACCCTGGGCCAGCACGTCGCCACGGCACGGCCAGCGGACCGGAACATCCCACCTCCCGGGGCTGGTACGTCGCCACGGCAGGGCCACCGGACGGAATATCTCAGCACCCGGGGCCGGCACGTCGCCACGGTACGTCCACCGGACCGGAACATCTCAGCACCCGGGGCCGGCACGTCGCCACGGCACGGCCAGAGGCCCGGAACATCTTACCCCCCTGGCCCGGCACGTCGCCACGTCACGGCCAGAGGCCCGGAACATCTTACCCCCCTGGCCCGTCACGTCGCCACAGCACGGCCAGCGGCCCAGAACATCTCACCACCCGGGACCGGCACGTCGCCACGGCACGGCCAGCGGCCCGGAACATCTCACCGCCCGGGACCGGCACGTCGCCACGGCACGGCCAGCGGCCCGGAACATCTCAAACCCTGGGCCACCACGTCGCCACGGCACGGCCAGCGGCCCGGAACATCTCACCACCCGGGACCGGCACGTCGCCACGGCACGGCCAGCGGCCCGGAACATCTCATCGCCCGGGACCGGCATGTCGCCACGGCACGGCCAGAGGCCCGGAACATCTCACCGCCCGGGACCGGCACGTCGCCAAGGCACGGCCAGCGGCCAGGAACATCTCATACCCTGGGCCATCACGTCGCCACGGCATGGCCAGCGGCCCGGAACATCTCACCAACCGGGGCTGGCACGTCGCCACGGCAGGGCCACCAGACGGAATATCTCAGCACCCGGGGCCGGCACGTCGCCACGGGACGGCCAGAGGCCCGGAACATCTTACCCCCATGGTGCGTCACGTCGCCACAGCACGGCCAGCGGCCCGGAACATCTCACCACCTGGGACCGGCACGTCGCCACGGCACGGCCAGCGGCCCGGAACATCTCACCACCCGGGACCGGCACGTCGCCACGGCACGGCCAGCGGCCCGGAACATCTCAAACCCTGGGCCATCACGTCGCCACGGCACGGCCAGCGGCCCGGAACATCTCACCACCCGGGACCGGCACGTCGCCACGGCACGGCCAGCGGCCCGGAACATCTCATCGCCCGGGACCGGCATGTCGCCACGGCACGGCCAGCGGCCCGGAACATCTCACCGCCCGGGACCGGCACGTCGCCAAGGCACGGCCAGCGAACCGGAACATCTCACCACCCGGGGCCGGCAGGTCGCCACGGCACGGCCAGCGAACCGGAACATCTCACCACCCGGGGCCGGCAGGTCGCCACGGCAACGCCAGCTGCCCGGAACATCTCACCACGCGGGACCAGCACATCGCCACGGCACGGCCAGTGGCCCAGAACATGTCAACACCCTGGGCCAGCACGTCGCCACGGCAGGGCCACCGGACCGGAACATCTCAGCACCCGGGGCCGGTACGTCGCCACGGCACGTACACCGGACCAGAACATCTCAGCACCCGGGGCCGGCACGTCGCCACGGCACGGCCAGCGGCCCGGAACATCTCACCGCCCGGAACCGGCACGTCGCCACGGCACGTCCAGCGGCCTGGAACATCTCATACCCTGGGCCATCACGTCGCCACGGCACGGCCAGCGGCCCGGAACATCTCACCACCCGGGACCGGCACGTCGCCACGGCACGGCCAGCGGCCCGGAACATCTCATCGCCCGGGACCGGCATGTCGCCACGGCACGGCCAGCGGCCCGGAACATCTCACCGCCCGGGACCGGCACGTCGCTACGGCACGGCCAGCGGCCCGGAACATCTCATACCCTGGGCCATCACGTCGCCACGGCACGGCCAGCGGCCCGGAACATCTCACCACCCGGGACCGGCACGTCGCCACGGCACGGCCAGCGGCCCGGAACGTCTCATCGCCCGGGACCGGCATGTCGCCACGGCACGGCCAGCGGCCCGGAATATCTCACTATCCGGGACCGGCACGTTGCCACGGCACGGCCAGCGGACCGGAACATCTCACTGCCCGGAACCGGCACGTCGCCTCGGCACGGCCAGCGGCCTGGAACATCTCACCAGCCGGGGCCGGCACGTCTCCACGGCACGGCCAGCGGACCGGAACATGTCACCACCCGGGGCCGGCACGTCGCCACGGCAACGCCAGCGGCATGGAACATCTCACCACCCGGGACCGGCACGTCGCCAAGGCACGGCCAGCGGACTGAAACATCTCAGCACCCGGGGCCGGCACATCGCCACGGCAACGCCAGCGGCCCGGAACATCTCACCACCCGGGGCCGGCACGTCGCCACGGCACGGACAGCGGCCCGGAACATCTCACCACCCGGGTCCGGCACGTCGCCAAGGCACGGCCAGCGGACCGGAACATCTCATACACTGGGCCACGACGTCGCCACGGCACGGCCAGCGGCCCGGAACATCTCACCACGCGGGACCGGCACGTCGCCACGGCACGGCCAGCGGCCCGGAATATCTCACCGCCCGGGACCGGCACGTCGCCACGGCACGGCCAGCGGCCCGGAACATCTCACTATCCGGGACAGGCACGTCGCCACGGCACGGCCAGCGGACCGGAACCTATCACCACCCAGGACCGGCACGTCGCCACGGCACGGCCAGCGGCCAGGAACATCTCACCACCCGGGACCGGCACGTCGCCACGGCACGGCCAGCGGACCGGAACATCTCACCACCCGGGACCGGAACGTCGCCACGGCACGGCCAGCGAACCGGAACATCTCACCACCCGGGGTTGGCACTTCGCCACGGCAACGCCAGCGGCCCGGAACATCTCACCACGCGGGACCAGCACATCGCCACGGCACGGCCAGTAGCCCAGAACATCTCAACACCCTGGGCCAGCACGTCGCCACGGCACGGCCAGCGGACCGGAATATCTCAGCACCCGGGGCCGGCACGTCGCCACGGCACGGCCACCGGACCGGAACATTTCACCCCCCTGGCCCGTCACATCGCCACATCACGGCCAGCGGCCCGGAACATCTCACCACCCGGGACCGGCACGTCGCCACGGCACGGCCAGCGGCCCGGAACATCTCACCGCCCGGGACCGGCACGTCGCCACGGCACGGCCAGCGGCCCGGAACATCTCATCGCCCGGGACTGGCATGTCGCCACGGCACGGCCAGCGGACCGGAAAATCTCACCACCCGGGGCCGGCACGTCGCCACGGCAACGCCAGCGGCCCGGAACATCTCACCACCCAGGACCGGCACGTCACCACGGCACGGCCAGAGGACCGGAATATCTCATCACCCTGGGCCGGCACGTCGCCATGGCACGGCCAGCGGCCCAGAATATCTCAGCCCCCTGGGGCGACACGTCGCCACGACACGGCCAGCGGCCCGGAACATCTCACTATCCGGGACCGGCACGTCGCTACGGCAACGCCAGCGGCCCGGAACATCTCACCACCCAGGACCGGCACGTCACCACGGAACGGCCAGAGGACCGGAATATCTCAGCACCCGGGGCCGGCACGTCGCCACGGCACAGCCAGCGGACAGGAGCATCTCACCACCCTGGGCCGGCACGTCGCCATGGCACTGCCAGCGGCCCGGAATATCTCAGCCCCCTGGGGCGACACGTCGCCACGGCACGGCCAGCGGCCCGGAACATCTCACCACCCGGGATCGGCACGTTGCCTCGGCACGGCCAGCGGCCCGGAACATCTCACAGCCCGGGGCCAGCACGTCGCCACGGCACGGCCAGCGGACCGTAACATCTCATCACCCGGGGCCGGCACGTCGCCACGGCACGGCCAGCGGCCCGTAACATCTCACTTCCCGGGGCCGGCACGTCGCCACGGCACAGGCAGCGGACCGGACCATCTCACCACCCGGGGCCGGCACGTCGCCACGGCACGGCCAGTGGCCCAGAACATCTCACCACCCGGGGCCGGCACGTTGCCACGGCACGGCCAGCGGCCCGGAACATCTCGCCACCCGAGGCCAGCACGTCGCCACGACACGGCCAGAGGCCCGGAACATCTCACCACGCGGGACCAGCACATCGCCACGGAACAGCCAGTGGCCCAGAACATCTCAACACCCTGCGACAGCACGTCGCCACGGCACGGCCAGCGGACCGGAACATCCCACCACCCTGGGCCAGCACGTCGCCACGGCATGGCCACCGGACCGGAACATCTCAGCACCCGGGGCCGGCACGACGCCACGGCAACGCCAGCGGCCCGGAATATCTCACCACCCAGGACCGGCACGTCACCACAGCACGGCCAGAGGACCGGAATATCTCAGCACCCGGGGCCGGCACGTCGCCACGGCACAGCCAGCGGACCGGAACATCTCACCGCCCGGGACCGGCACGTCACCACAGCACGGCCAGAGGACCGGAATATCTCAGCCCCCTGGGGCGACACGTCGCCACGGCACGGCCAGCGGCCCGGAACATCTCACCGCCCGGGACCGGAACGTCGCCTCGGCACGGCCAGCGGCCCGGAACATCTCACCGCCCGGGGCCGGCACGTCGCCACGGCACGGCCAGCGGACCGTATAATCTCACCGCCCGGGGCCAGCACGTCGCCACGGCACGGACAGCAGCCCGTAACATCTCACCACCCGGGGCCGGCACGTCGCCACGGCATGGCCACCGGACCGGAACATCTCAGCACCCGGGGCCGGCACGTCGCCACGGCACGGCCAGCGGCCGGGAACATCACACCACGCGGGACTAGCACGTCGCCACGGCACGGCCAGCGGACCGGAACATCCCACCACCCTGGGCCAGCACGTCGCCACGGCATGGCCACCGGACCGGAACATCTCAGCACCCGGGGCCGGCACGTCGCCACGGCACGGCCACCGGACCGGAACATCTCAGCACCCGGGGCCGGCACGTCGCCACGGCACGGCCAGCGGCCCGGAACATCGCATTATCCGGGACCGGCACGTCTCCAAGGCACGGCCAGTGGACCGGAACATCTCACTACCCGGAACCGGCACGTCGCCTCGGCACGGCCAGCGGCCCGGAACATCTCACCACCTGGGGCCGGCACGTCGCCACGGCACGGCCAGCGAACCGGAACATCTCACCACACTGGCCCTTAACGTCGCCACGGCACGGCCAGCGGCCCGGAACACCTCACCACCCGGGACCGGCACTTCGCCACGGCACGGCCAGCGGCCCGGAACATCTCACCGCCCGGGACCGGCACGTCGCCACGGCACGGCCAGTGGCCCGGAATATCTCACTACCCGGGACCGGCACGTCGCCACGGCACGGCCAGCGGCCCGGAACATCTCACCACCCAGAGCCGGCACGTCGCCACGGCACGGCCAGCGGACCGGAACATCTCATCACCCGGGGCAGGCACGTCGCCACGTCACGGCCAGCGGCCCGTAACATCTCACCACCCGGGGCCGGCACGTCGCCACGGCACAGCCAGAGGACCGGAACATCTCACCACCCGAGGCCAGCACGTCGCAACGACACGGCCAGCGGCCCGGAACATCTCACCTCGCGGGACCAGCACATCGCCACGGCACGGCCAGTGGCCCAGAACATCTCAACACCCTGCGACAGCACGTCGCCACGGCACGGCCAGCGGACCGGAACATCCCACCACCCTGGGCCAGCACGTCGCCACGGCATGGCCACGGGACCGGAACATCTCAGCACCCGGGGCCGGCACGTCGCCACGGCACGGCCACCGGACCGGAACATCTCACCACCCGGGACCGGCACGTCGCCACGGCACGGCCAGCGGCCCGGAACATTTCACCGCCCGGGACCGGCACGTCGCCACAGCACGGCAGCGGCCCGGAATATCTCACCCCCCTGGCCCGTCACGTCGCCACAGCACGGCCAGCGGCCCGGAACATCTCACCACCCGGGACCGGCACGTCGCCACGGCACGGCCAGCGGCCCGGAACATCACACTGCCCGGGACCGGCACATCGCCACGGCACGGCCAGCGGCCCGGAACATCTCATTATCCGGGACCGGCACGTCGCCACGGCACGGCCAGTGGACGGGAACATCTCACAACCCGGAACCGGCACGTCGCCTCGGCACGGCCAGCGGCCCGGAACATCTCACCACCTGGGGCCGGCACGTCGCCACGGCACGGCCAGCGAACCGGAACATCTCACCACACTGGCCCGTCACGTCGCCACGGCACGGCCATCGGCCCGGAACATCTCACCACCCGGGACCGGCACGTCACCACGGCACGGCCAGCGGCCCGGAACATCTCACCGCCCGGGACCGGCACGTCGCCACGGCACGGCCAGCGTACTGGAACATCTCACCACCCGGGGCCGGCACGTCGCCATGGCACGGCCAGCGGCCCGGAACATCTCACCACCCGGGGCCGGCACGTCGCCACGGCACTGCCAGCGGACCGGAACATCCACCACCCGGGGCCGGCACGTCGCCACGGCACGGCCAGCGGACCGGAACATCCACCAACCGGGGCCGGCACGTCGCCACGGCACGGCCAGCGGCCCGGAACATCTCGCCACCCAAGGCCAGCACGTCGCCACGGCATGGCCACCGGACCGGAACATCTTAGCACCCGGGGCCGGCACGTCGCCACGGCACGGCCACCGGACCGGAACATCTCAGCACCCGGGGCCGGCACGTCGCCTCGGCACGGCCAGCGGCCCGGAACATCTCACCACCCAGGGCCGGCACGTCGCCACAGCACGGCCAGCGGCCTGGAACATCTCACCACCCGGGACCGGCACGTCGCCATGGCACGGCCAGCGGCCCGGAACATCTCACCGCCCGGGACCGGCACGTCGCCACGGCACGGCCAGCGGACCGGAACATCTCACCACCGGGGGCCGGCACGTCGCCACGGCACGGCCAGCGGCCCGGAACATCTCACCACCCGGGACCGGCACGTCGCCAAGGCACGGCCAGCGGCCCGGAACATCTCACCGCCCCGGACCGGCATGTCGCCACGGCACGGCCAGCGGCCCCGAACATCTCACTATCCTGGACCGGCATGTCGCCACGGCACGGCCAGCGGACCGGAACATCTCACTACCCGGAACCGGCACGTCACCTCTGCATGGCCAGCGGACCGGAACTTCTGACCACCCGGGGCCGGCACGTCGCCACGGCACGGCCAGCGGACCGGAACATCTCACCACCCGGGGCCGGCACGTCGCCACGGCACAGCCAGCGGATCGGAACATCTCACCACCCGGGGCCGGCACGTCGCCACGGCACGGCCAGCGGACCGCAACATCCACCACCCGGGGCCGGCACGTCGCCACGGCGCGGCCAGCGGCCCGGAACATCTCGCCACCCGAGGCCAGCACGTCGCCACGACACGGCCAGCGGCCCGGAACATCTCACATCGCGGGACCAGCACATCGCCACGGCACGGCCAGTGGCCCAGAACATCTCAACACCCTGCGACAGCACGTCGCCACGGCACGGCCAGCGGAACGGAACATCCCACCACCCTGGGCCAGCACGTCGCCACGGCATGGCCACCGGACCGGAACATCTCACCCCCCTGGCCCGTCACGTCGCCACAGCACGGCCAGCGGCCTGGAACATCTCACCACCCGGGACCGGCACGTCGCCACGGCACTGCCTGCGGCCCGGAACATCTCACACCCCTGGCCCGTCACGTCGCCATAGCACGGCCAGCGGCCCGGAACATCTCACCACGCGGGACCGGCACGTCGCCACGGCACGGCCAGCGGCCCGGAACATCACACCGCCCGGGACCGGCACATCGCCATGGCACGGCCAGCGGCCCGGAACATCTCATTATCCGGGACCGGCACGTCGCCACGGCACGGCCAGTGGACGGGAACATCTCACTAACCGGAACCGGCACGTCGCCTCGGCACGGCCAGCGGCCCGGAACATCTCACCACCCAGGGCCGGCACTTCGCCACGGCACGGCCAGCGGACGGGAACATCTCACCTCCTGGGGTCGGCACGTCGCCACGGCACGGCCAGCAGCCCGGAACATCTCATACCCTGGGCCATCACGTCGCCACGGCACGGCCAGCGAACCGGAACATCTCACCACCCGGGGCCGGCACGTCGCCATGGCACGGCCAGCGGACCGGAACATCCACCACCCGGGGCCGGCACGTCGCCACGGCACGGCCAGTGGCCCAGAACATCTCAACACCCTGGGCCAGCATGTCGCCACGGCACGGCGAGCGGACCGGAACATCCCACTTCCCGGGGCCAGCACGTCGCCACGGCATGGCCACCGGACCGGAACATCTCAGCAACCGAGGCCGGCACGTCGCCACGGCACGGCCACCGGACTGGAACATCTCAGCACCCGGGGCCGGCATGTCGCCACGGCACTGCCTGCGGCCCGGAACATCTCACACCCCTGGCCCGTCACGTCGCCACAGCACGGCCAGCGGCCCGGAACATCTCACCACGCGGGACCGGCACGTCGCCACGGCACGGCCAGCGGCCCGGAACATCACACCGCCCGGGACCGGCACATCGCCATGGCACGGCCAGCGGCCCGGAACATCTCATTATCCGGGACCGGCACGTCGCCACGGCACGGCCAGTGGACGGGAACATCTCACAACCCGGAACCGGCACGTCGCCTCGGCACGGCCAGCGGCCCGGAACATCTCACCACCTGGGGCCGACACGTCGCCACGGCACGGCCAGCGAACCGGAACATCTCACCACACTGGCCCGTCACGTCGCCACGGCACGGCCATCGGCCCGGAACATCTCACCACCCGGGACCGGCACGTCACCACGGCACGGCCAGCGGCCCGGAACATCTCACCGCCCGGGACCGGCACGTCGCCACGGCACGGCCAGCGGCCCGGAACATCTCACTACCCGGAACCGGCACGTAGCCTCGGCACGGCCAGCGGCCCGGAATATCTCACCACCCGGGGCCGGCACGTCGCCATGGCACGGCCAGCGGACTGGAACATCTCACCACCCGGGGCCGGCACGTCGCCACGGCACGGCCAGCGGCCCGGAACATCTCGACACCCGGGGCCGGCACGTCGCCACGGCACTGCCAGCGGACCGGAACATCCACCACCCGGGGCCGGCACGTCGCCACGGCACGGCCAGCGGACCGGAACATCCACCACCCGGGGCCGGCACTTCGCCACGGCACGGCCAGCGGCCCGGAACATCTCGCCACCCGAGGCCAGCACGTCGCCACGACACGGCCAGCGGCCCGGAACATCTCACCACGCGGGACCAGCACATCGCCACGGCACGGCCAGTGGCCCAGAACATCTCACCACCCGGGGCCGGCACGTCGCCACGGCACGGCCAGCGGCCCGGAACATCTCAGCACCCGGGGCCGGCACGTCGCCACGGCACGGCCACCGGACCGGAACATCTCAGCACCCGGGGCCGGCACGTCGCCACGGCACGGCCAGCGGCCCGGAACATCTCACCCCCCTGGCCCGTCACGTCGCCAATGCACGGCCAGCGGCCTGGAACATCTCACCACCCGGGACCGGCACGTCGCCATGGCACGGCCAGCGGCCCGGAACATCTCACCGCCCAGGACCGGCACGTCGCCACGGCACGGCCAGCGGACCGGAACATCTCAATACCCGGAACCGGCACGTCGCCACGGCACGGCCAGCGGACCGGAACATCTCACCTCCTGGGGTCGGCACGTCGCCACGGCACGGCCAGCGGACCGGAACATCTCACCACCCGGTGCCGGCACGTCGCCACGGCACGGCCGGCGAACCGGAACATCTCACCTCCTGGGGTCGGCACGTCGCCACGGCACGGCCAGCGGACCGGAACATCTCACCACTGGGGCCGGTACATCGCCACGGCACGGCCAGCGGACCGGAACATCTCACCACCGGGGGCCGGCACGTCGCCACGGCAACGCCAGTGGCCCGGAACATCTCACCACCCGGGACCGGCACGTCGCCACGGCACGGCCAGCGGCCCGGAACATCTCACCGCCCGGGACCGGCACGTCGCCACTGCACGTCCAGCGGCCCGGAACATCTCACTATCCGGGACCGGCACGTCGCCACGGCACGGCCAGCGAACCGGAATATCTCACCACCACCCTGGACCGGCACGTCGCCACGGCACGGCCAGCGGACTGGAACATCTCAGCACCCGGGGCCGGCATGTCGCCACGGCACTGCCTGCGGCCCTGAACATCTCACCCCCCTGGCACGTCACGTCGCCACAGCACGGCCAGCGGCCCGGAACATCTCACCACCCGGGACCGGCACGTCGCCACGGCACGGCCAGCGGCCCGGAACATCACACCGCCCGGGACCGGCACATCGCCACGGCACGGCCAGCGGCCCGGAACATCTCATTATCCGGGACCGGCACGTCGCCACGGCACGGCCAGTGGACGGGAACATCTCACAACCCGGAACCGGCACGTCGCCTCGGCACGGCCAGCGGCCCGGAACATCTCAGCACCTGGGGCCGGCACGTCGCCACGGCACGGTCAGCGAACCGGAACATCTCACCACACTGGCCCGTCACATCGCCACGGCACGGCCAGCGGCCCGGAACATCTCACCGCCCGGGACCGGCACGTCGCCACGGCACGGCCAGCGGCCCGGAACATCTCACTACCCGGAAACGGCACGTAGCCTCGGCACGGCCAGCGGCCCGGAACATCTCACCTCCGGGGGCCGGCACGTCACCACGGCACGGCCAGCGGCCCGGAACATCTCACTATCCGGGACCGGCACGTCGCCACGGCACGGCCAGCGGACCGGAACATCTCACTACCCGGAACCGGCACGTCGCCTCGGCACGGCCAGCGGCCCGGAACATCTCACCACCCAGGGCCGGCAGGTCGCCACGGCACGGCCGGCGAACCGGAACATCTCACCACCGGGGGCCGGCACGTCGCCACGGCACGGCCAGCGGCCCGGAACATCTCACCACCCGGGACCGGCACGTCGCCACGGCACGGCCAGCGTACCGGAACATCTCACCACCCGGGGCCTGCACGTCGCCACGGCACGGCCAGCGAACCGGAACATCTCACCACCCGGGGCCGGCACGTCGCCACGGCAACGACAGCGGCCCGGAACATCTCACCACCCAGGACCGGCACGTCACCACGGCACGGCCCGAGGACCGGAATATCTCACCGCCCGGGACCGGCACGTCGCCACGGCACGGCCAGCGGCCCAGAACATCACACCGCCCGGGACCGGCACGTCGCCACGGCACGGCCAGCGGCCCGGAACATCTCATTATCCGGGACCGGCACGTCGCCACGGCACGGCCAGCGGCCCGGAACATCTCACCACCTGGGGCCGGCACGTCGCCACGGCACGGCCAGCGAACCGGAACATCTCACCACACTGGCCCGTCACGTCGCCACGGCACGGCCAGGGGCCCGGAACATCTCACCACCCGGGACCGGCACGTCGCCACGGCACGGCCAGCGGCCCGGAACATCTCACCGCCCGGGACCGGCACGTCGCCACGGCACGGCCAGCGGCCCGGAACATCTCACTACCCGGAACCGGCACGTAGCCTCGGCACGGCCAGCGGCCCGGAACATCTCACCACCCGGGGCCGGCACGTCGCCACGGCACGGCCAGCGGACCGGAACATCTCACCACCCGGGGCTGGCACGTCGCCACGGCACGGCCAGCGGCCCGGAACATCTCACCACCCGGGGCCGGCACGTCGCCACGGCACTGCCAGCGGACCGGAACATCCACCACCCGGGGCCGGCACGTCGCCACGGCACGGCCAGCGTACCGGAACATGCACCACCTGGGGCCAGCACGTCGCCACGGCACGGCCAGCGGCCCGGAACATCTCGCCACCCAAGGCCAGCACGTCGCCACGGCACGGACAGCGGACCGGAACATCTCACCACCCGGGGCCGGCACGTCGCCACGGCACGGCCGGCGAACCGGAACATCTCACCACCGGGGGCCGGCACGTCGCCACGGCAAGGCCAGCGGCCCTGAACATCTCACCACCCAGGACCGGCACGTCGCCACGGCACGGCCAGCGGACCGGAATATCTCACCACCACCCGGGACCGGCACGTCGCCACGGTACGGCCAGCGGACCGGAACATCTCACTACCCGGGACCGGCACGTCGCCACGGCACGGCCAGCGGCCCGGAACATCTCACCACCGGGGCCGGCACGTCGCCACGGCAAGGCCAGCGGCCCTGAACATCTCACCACCCAGGACCGGCACGTCGCCACGGCACGGCCAGCGGACCGGAATATCTCACCACCACCCGGGACCGGCACGTCGCCACGGCACGGCCAGCGGACTGGAACATCTCAGCACCCGGGGCCGGCATGTCGCCACGGCACTGCCTGCGGCCCGGAACATCTCACCCCCTGGCACGTCACGTCGCCACAGCACGGCCAGCGGCCCGGAACATCTCACCACCCGGGACCGGCACGTCGCCACGGCACGGCCAGCGGCCCGGAACATCACACCGCCCGGGACCGGCACATCGCCACGGCACGGCCAGCGGCCCGGAACATCTCATTATCCGGGACCGGCAAGTCGCCACGGCACGGCCAGTGGACGGGAACATCTCACAACCCGGAACCGGCACGTCGCCTCGGCACGGCCAGCGGCCCGGAACATCTCACCACCTGGGGCCGGCACGTCGCCACGGCACGGCCAGCGAACCGGAACATCTCACCACACTGGCCCGTCACGTCGCCACGGCACGGCCAGGGGCCCGGAACATCTCACCACCCGGGACCGGCACGTCGCCACGGCACGGCCAGCGGCCCGGAACATCTCACCGCCCGGGACCGGCACGTCGCCACGGCACGGCCAGCGGCCCGGAACATCTCACTACCCGGAACCGGCACGTAGCCTCGGCACGGCCAGCGGCCCGGAACATCTCACCACCCGGGGCCGGCACGTCGCCACGGCACGGCCAGCGGACCGGAACATCTCACCACCCGGGGCTGGCACGTCGCCACGGCACGGCCAGCGGCCCGGAACATCTCACCACCCGGGGCCGGCACGTCGCCACGGCACTGCCAGCGGACCGGAACATCCACCACCCGGGGCCGGCACGTCGCCACGGCACGGCCAGCGTACCGGAACATGCACCACCTGGGGCCAGCACGTCGCCACGGCACGGCCAGCGGCCCGGAACATCTCGCCACCCAAGGCCAGCACGTCGCCACGGCACGGACAGCGGACCGGAACATCTCACCACCCGGGACCGGCACGTCGCCACGGCACGGCCAGCGGCCCGGAACATCTCACCGCCCGGGACCGGCACGTCGCCACGGCACGGCCAGCGGCCCGGAACATCTCACTATCCGGGACCGGCACGTCGCCACGGCACGGCCAGCGGACCGGAACATCTCACCACCCGGGGCCTGCACGTCGCCACGGCACGGCCAGCGAACCGGAACATCTCACCACCCGGGGCCGGCACGTCGCCACGGCAACGCCAGCGGCCCGGAGCATCTCACCACCCTGGGCCGGCACGTCGCCATGGCACTGCCAGCGGCCCGGAATATCTCAGCCCCCTGGGGCGACACTTCGCCACGGCACGGCCAGCGGCCCGGAACATCTCACCGCCCGGGACCGGCACGTCGCCTCGGCACGGCCAGCGGCCCGGAACATCTCACCGCCGGGGGCCGGCACGTCGCCACGGCACGGCCAGCGGCCCGTAACATCTCACCACCCGGGGCCGGCACGTCGCCACGGCACGGCCAGCGGACCGCAACATCCACCACCCGGGGCCGGCACGTCGCCACGTCACGGCCAGCGGCCCGGAACATCTCGCCACCCGAGGCCAGCACGTCGCCACGACACGGCCAGCCGCCGGGAACATCTCACCACGCGGGACCAGCACATCGCCACGGCACAGCCAACGGCCTGGAATATCTCAGCCCCCTGGGCGACACGTTGCCACGGCACGGCTAGCGGACCAGAACATCCCCCCACCCTGGGCGAGCACGTCGCCACGGCATGGCCACCGGACCGGAACATCTCAGCACCCGGGGCCGGCACGTCGCCACAGCACGGCCAGCGGCCCGGAACATCTCACCACCGGGGCCGGCACGTCGCCACGGCACGGCCAGCGGACGGGAACATCTCACCACCCGGTGCCGGCACGTCGCCACGGCACGGCCGGCGAAGCGGAACATCTCACCACCTGGGGCCGGCACGTCGCCACGGCAAGGCTAGCGGCCCTGAACATCTCACCACCCAGGACCGGCACGTCGCCACGGCACGGCCAGCGGACTGAAATATCTCACCACCACCCGGGACCGGCACATCGTCACGGCACGGCCAGCGGACAGGAACATCTCACTACCCGTGACCGGCACGTCGCCACGGCACAGCCAGCGGCCCGGAACATCTCACCACCGGGGCCGGTACATCGCCACGGCACGGCCAGCGGACCGGAACATCTCACCACCCGGGGCCGGCACGTCGCCACGGCAATGCCATTGGCCCGGATCATCTCACCACCCGGGACCGGCACGTCGCCACGGCACGGCCAGCGGCCCGGAACATCTCACCGCCCGGGACCGGCACGTCGCCACGGCACGGCCAGCGGCCCGGAACATCTCACCGCCCGGGACTGGCACGTCGCCACGGCACGGCCAGCGTACCGGAACATGCACCACCCGGGGCCGGCACGTCGCCACGGCACGGCCAGCGGCCCGGAACATCTCGCCACCCAAGGCCAGCACGTCGCCACGGCACGGACAGCGGACCGGAACATCTCACCACCCGGGGCCGGCACGTCGCCACGGCACGGCCGGCGAACCGGAACATCTCACCACCGGGGGCCGGCACGTCGCCACGGCAAGGCCAGCGGCCCTGAACATCTCACCGCCCAGGACCGGCACGTCGCCACGGCACGGCCAGCGGACCGGAATATCTCACCAACACCCGGGACCGGCACGTCGCCACGGTACGGCCAGCGGACCGGAACATCTCACTACCCGGGACCGGCACGTCGCCACGGCACGGCCAGCGGCCCGGAACCTCTCACCACCGGGGCCGGCACGTCGCCACGGCAAGGCCAGCGGCCCTGAACATCTCACCACCCAGGACCGGCACGTCGCCACGGCACGGCCAGCGGACCGGAATATCTCACCACCACCCGGGACCGGCACGTCGCCACGGCACGGCCAGCGGCCCGGAACATCTCACCACCGGGGGCCGGCACGTCGCCACGGCACGGCCAGCGGCCCGGAACATCTCACTATCCGGGACCGGCACGTCGCCACGGCACGGCCAGCGGACCGGAACATCTCACTACCCGGAACCGGCACGTCGCCTCGGCACGGCCAGCGGCCCGGAACATCTCACCACCCAGGGCCGGCAGGTCGCCACGGCACGGCCGGCGAACCGGAACATCTCACCACCGGGGGCCGGCACGTCGCCACGGCACGGCCAGCGGCCCGGAACATCTCACCACCCGGGACCGGCACGTCGCCACGGCACGGCCAGCGGCCCGGAACATCTCACCGCCCGGGACCGGCACGTCGCCACGGCACGGCCAGCGGCCCGGAACATCTCACTATCCGGGACCGGCACGTCGCCACGGCACGGCCAGCGGACCGGAACATCTCACCACCCGGGGCCTGCACGTCGCCACGGCACGGCCAGCGAACCGGAACATCTCACCACCCGGGGCCGGCACGTCGCCACGGCAACGCCAGCGGCCCGGAGCATCTCACCACCCTGGGCCGGCACGTCGCCATGGCACTGCCAGCGGCCCGGAATATCTCAGCCCCCTGGGGCGACACTTCGCCACGGCACGGCCAGCGGCCCGGAACATCTCACCGCCCGGGACCGGCACGTCGCCTCGGCACGGCCAGCGGCCCGGAACATCTCACCGCCGGGGGCCGGCACGTCGCCACGGCACGGCCAGCGGCCCGTAACATCTCACCACCCGGGGCCGGCACGTCGCCACGGCACGGCCAGCGGACCGCAACATCCACCACCCGGGGCCGGCACGTCGCCACGTCACGGCCAGCGGCCCGGAACATCTCGCCACCCGAGGCCAGCACGTCGCCACGACACGGCCAGCGGCCGGGAACATCTCACCACGCGGGACCAGCACATCGCCACGGCACAGCCAACGGCCTGGAATATCTCAGCCCCCTGGGCGACACGTTGCAACGGCACGGCTAGCGGACCGAAACATCCCACCACCCTGGGCGAGCACGTCGCCACGGCATGGCCACCGGACCGGAACATCTCAGCACCCGGGGCCGGCACGTCGCCACAGCACGGCCAGCGGCCCGGAATATCTCACCACCCGGGACCGGCACGTCGCCACGACACGGCCAGCGGACCGGAACATCTCACCACCCGGGGCCGGCACGTCGCCACGGCACGGCCAGCGGACCGGAACATCTCACTACCCGGGACCGGCACGTCGCCACGGCACGGCCAGCGGCCCGGAACATCTCACCACCGGGGCCGGCACGTCGCCACGGCACGGCCAGCGGACGGGAACATCTCACCACCCGGTGCCGGCACGTCGCCACGGCACGGCCGGCGAACCGGAACATCTCACCACCTGGGGCCGGCACGTCGCCACGGCAAGGCTAGCGGCCCTGAACATCTCACCACCCAGGACCGGCACATCGTCACGGCACGGCCAGCGGACAGGAACATCTCACTACCCGTGACCGGCACGTCGCCACGGCACAGCCAGCGGCCCGGAACATCTCACCACCGGGGCCGGTACATCGCCACGGCACGGCCAGCGGACCGGAACATCTCACCACCCGGGGCCGGCACGTCGCCACGGCAATGCCAGTGGCCCGGAACATCTCACCACCCGGGACCGGCACGTCGCCACGGCACGGCCAGCGGCCCGGAACATCTCACCGCCCGGGACCGGCACGTCGCCACGGCACGGCCAGCGGCCCGGAACATCTCACCGCCCGGGACTGGCACGTCGCCACGGCACGGCCAGCGTACCGGAACATGCACCACCCGGGGCCGGCACGTCGCCACGGCACGGCCAGCGGCCCGGAACATCTCGCCACCCAAGGCCAGCACGTCGCCACGGCACGGACAGCGGACCGGAACATCTCACCACCCGGGGCCGGCACGTCGCCACGGCACGGCCGGCGAACCGGAACATCTCACCACCGGGGGCCGGCACGTCGCCACGGCAAGGCCAGCGGCCCTGAACATCTCACCACCCAGGACCGGCACGTCGCCACGGCACGGCCAGCGGACCGGAATATCTCACCACCACCCGGGACCGGCACGTCGCCACGGTACGGCCAGCGGACCGGAACATCTCACTACCCGGGACCGGCACGTCGCCACGGCACGGCCAGCGGCCCGGAACCTCTCACCACCGGGGCCGGCACGTCGCCACGGCAAGGCCAGCGGCCCTGAACATCTCACCACCCAGGACCGGCACGTCGCCACGGCACGGCCAGCGGACCGGAATATCTCACCACCACCCGGGACCGGCACGTCGCCACGGCACGGCCAGCAGACTGGAACATCTCAGCACCCGGGGCCGGCATGTCGCCACGGCACTTCCTGCGGCCCGGAACATCTCACCCCCCTGGCACGTCACGTCGCCACAGCACGGCCAGCGGCCCGGAACATCTCACCACCCGGGACCGGCACGTCGCCACGGCACGGCCAGCGGCCCGGAACATCACACCGCCCGGGACCGGCACATCGCCACGGCACGGCCAGCGGCCCGGAACATCTCATTATCCGGGACCGGCACGTCGCCATGGCACGGCCAGTGGACGGGAACATCTCACAACCCGGAACCGGCACGTCGCCTCGGCACGGCCAGCGGCCCGGAACATCTCACCACCTGGGGCCGGCACGTCGCCATGGCACGGCCAGCGAACCGGAACATCTCACCACACTGGCCCGTCACGTCGCCACGGCACGGCCAGCGGCCCGGAACATCTCACCGCCCGGGACCGGCACGTCGCCACGGCACGGCCAGCGGCCCGGAACATCTCACTACCCGGAACCGGCACGTAGACTCGGCACGGCCAGCGGCCCGGAACATCTCACCACCGGGGGCCGGCACGTCGCCACGGCACGGCCAGCGGCCCGGAACATCTCACTATCCGGGACCGGCACGTCGCTACGGCACGGCCAGCGGACCGGAACATCTCACTACCCGGAACCGGCACGTCGCCTCGGCACGGCCAGCGGCCCGGAACATCTCACCACCCAGGGCCGGCAGGTCGCCACGGCACGGCCGGCGAACCGGAACATCTCACCACCGGGGGCCGGCACGTCGCCACGGCACGGCCAGCGGCCCGGAACATCTCACCACCCGGGACCGGCACGTCGCCACGGCACGGCCAGCGGCCTGGAACATCTCACCGCCCAGGACCGGCACGTCGCCACGGCACGGCCAGCGGCCCGGAACATCTCACTATCCGGGACCGGCACGTCGCCACGGCACGGCCAGCGGACCGGAACATCTCACCACCCGGGGCCGGCACGTCGCCATGGCACGGCCAGCGTACCGGAACATCTCACCACCCGGGGCCTGCACGTCGCCACGGCACGGCCAGCGAACCGGAACATCTCACCACCCGGGGCCGGCACGTCGCCACGGCAACGCCAGCGGCCCGGAGCATCTCACCACCCTGGGCCGGCACGTCGCCATGGCACTGCCAGCGGCCCGGAATATCTCAGCCCCCTGGGGCGACACTTCGCCACGGCACGGCCAGCGGCCCGGAACATCTCACCGCCCGGGACCGGCACGTCGCCTCGGCACGGCCAGCGGCCCGGAACATCTCACCGCCGGGGGCCGGCACGTCGCCACGGCACGGCCAGCGGCCCGTAACATCTCACCACCCGGGGCCGGCACGTCGCCACGGCACGGCCAGCGGACCGCAACATCCACCACCCGGGGCCGGCACGTCGCCACGGCACGGCCAGCGGCCCGGAACATCTCGCCACCCGAGGCCAGCACGTCGCCACGACACGGCCAGCGGACCGGAACATCTCACCACACGGGACCAGCACATCGCCACGGCACAGCCAACGGCCTGGAATATCTCAGCCCCCTGGGCGACACGTTGCCACGGCACGGCTAGCGGACCGGAACATCCCACCACCCTGGGCGAGCACGTCGCCACGGCATGGCCACCGGACGGAACATCTCAGCACCCGGGGCCGGCACTTCGCCCCGGCACGGCCAGCGGCCCGGAACATCTCAGCCCCCTGGCCCATCACGTCGCCACAGCACGGCCAGCGGCCCGGAATATCTCACCACCCGGGACCGGCACGTCGCCACGGCACGGCCAGCGGCCCGGAACATCACACCGCCCGGGACCGGCACGTCGCCACGGCACGGCCAGCGGCCCGGAACATCTCATTATCCGGGACCTGCACGTCGCCACGGCACGGCCAGTGGACCGGAACATCTCACTACCCGGAACCGGCACGTCGCCTCGGCACGGCCAGCGGCCCGGAACATCTCACCACCTGGGGCCGGCACGTCGCCACGTCACTGCCAGCGGACCGGAACATCCACCACCCGGGGCCGGCACGTCGCCACGGCACGGCCAGCGGACCGGAACATCTCACCACCCGGGTCCGGCACGTCGCCACGGCACTGCCAGCGGACCGGAACATCCACCACCCGGGGCCGGCACGCCGCCACGGCACGGCCAGCGGACCGGAACATCCACCACCCGGGGCCGGCACGTCGCCCAGGCACGGCCAGCGGCCCGGAACATCTCGCCACCCGAGGCCAGCACGTCGCCACGACACGGCCAGCGGACCGGAACATCTCACCACCCGGGGCCGGCACGTCGCCACGGCACGGCCAGCGGACCGGAACATCTCACTACCCGGGACCGGCACGTCGCCACGGCACGGCCAGCGGCCCGGAACATCTCACCACCGGGGCCGGCACGTCGCCACGGCACGGCCAGCGGACGGGAACATCTCACCACCCGATGCCGGCACGTCGCCACGGCACGGCCGGCGAACCGGAACATCTCACCACCTGGGGCCGGCACGTCGCCACGGCAAGGCTAGCGGCCCTGAACATCTCACCACCCAGGACCGGCACGTCGCCACGGCACGGCCAGCGGACTGGAATATCTCACCACCACACGGGACTGGCACATCGTCACGGCACGGCCAGCGGACAGGAACATCTCACTACCCGGGACCGGCACGTCGCCACGGCACAGCCAGCGGCCCGGAACATCTCACCACCGGGGCCGGTACATCGCCACGGCACGGCCAGCGGACCGGAACATCTCACCACCTGGGGCCGGCACGTCGCCACGGCAATGCCAGTGGCCCGGAACATCTCACCACCCGGGACCGGCACGTCGCCACGGCACGGCCAGCGGCCCGGAACATCTCACCGCCCGGGACCGGCACGTCGCCACGGCACGGCCAGCGGCCCGGAACATCTCACCGCCCGGGACCGGCACGTCGCCACGGCACGGCCAGCAGCCCGGAACATCACACCAACATGGGCAACCACGTCGCCACGGCACGTCCAGCGGACAGGAACATCTCACCACCCAGGGCCAGCACGTCGCCACGGAATGGCCAGAGGCCCGGAACATCTCACCATTCCGGGCTGGAGCGTTGCCACGGAACGGCCAGCGGCCCGGCATATCTCACCACCCTGGACCAGCACGTCGCCACGGCACGGCCGGCGGATCGGAACATCTCATACCCTAGGCCATCACGTCGCCACGGCACGGCAAGCGGCCCGTAACATCTCACCACCCGGGACAGGCACGTCGCCACGGCACGGCCAGCGGCCCGGAACATCTCACCGCCCGGGACCGGCACGTCGCCACGGCACGGCCAGCGGCCCGGAACATCTCACTGCCCGGAACCGGCACGTGGCCTCGGCACGGCCAGCGGCCCGGAACATCTCACTGCCCGGATCCGGCACGTCGCCTCGGCACGGCCAGCGGCCCGGAACATCTCACCGCCCTGGGCCGGCACGTCGCCACGGCACGGCCAGCGGACCGGAACATCTCACCACCCTGGCCCGTCATGTCGCCACGGCACGGCCAGAGGCCCGGAACATCTCACCACCCGGGACCGGCATGTCGCCACGGCACGGCCAGCGAACCGGAACATCTCACCACCCGGGGCCGGCACGTCGCCACGGCAACGCCAGCGGCCCGGAATATCTCACCACCCAGGACCGGCACGTCACCACGGCACGGCCAGCGGACCGTCATATCTCACCACCCTGGGCCGGCACGTCGCCACGGCACGGCCAGCGGCCCAGAACATCTCACTGCCCGGAACCGGCACGTCGCCTCGGCACGGCCAGCGGCCCGGAACATCTCACCACCCGGGGCCGGCACGTCGCCACGGCACGGCCAGCGGACCGGAACATCTAACCACCCGGGGCCGGCACGTCGCCATGGCACGGCCAGCGGATCGGAACATCTCACCACCCGGGGCCGGGATGTCGCCACGGCACGGCCGGCGGACCGGAACATCTCAACACCTGGGGCCAGCACGTCGGCACGGCACGGCCTGCGGACCGGAACATCTCACCACCCGGGGCAGGCACGTCTCAACGGCACGGCCAGCGGACCGTAACATCTCACCACGCTGGGCTGGTACGTCGCCACGGCACGGCCAGCGGCCCGGACCATCTCACCAACCGGGACCAGCACGTCGCCACGGAACGGCCAGCGGCCCGGAACATCTCACCACCGGGGCCGGCACGTCGCCACGGCACGGCCAGCGGCCCGGAACATCTCACAACCTGGGGCCAGCACGTCGCCACGGCACGGCCAGCGAACCGGAACATCTCACCACACTGGCCCGGCACGTCGCCACGGCACGGCCAGCGGCCCGGAACATCTCACCGCCCGGGACCGGCACGTCGCCACGGCACGGCCAGCGGCCCGGAACATCTCACTACCCGGAACCGGCACGTAGCCTCGGCACGGCCAGCGGCCCGGAACATCTCACCACCGGGGGCCGGCACGTCGCCACGGCACGGCCAGCGGCCCGGAACATCTCACTATCCGGGACCGGCACGTCGCCACGGCACGGCCAGCGGACCGGAACATCTCACTACCCGGAACCGGCACGTCGCCTCGGCACGGCCAGCGGCCCGGAACATCTCACCACCCAGGGCCGGCAGGTCGCCACGGCACGGCCGGCGAACCGGAACATCTCACCACCGGGGGCCGGCACGTCGCCACGGCACGGCCAGCGGCCCGGAACATCTCACCACCCGGGACCGGCACGTCGCCACGGCACGGCCAGCGGCCCGGAACATCTCACCGCCCGGGACCGGCACGTCGCCACGGCACGGCCAGCGGCCCGGAACATCTCACTATCCGGGACCGGCACGTCGCCACGGCACGGCCAGCGGACCGGAACATCTCACCACTCGGGGCCGGCACGTCGCCATGGCACGGCCAGCGTACCGGAACATCTCACCACCCGGGGCCTGCACGTCGCCACGGCACGGCCAGCGAACCGGAACATCTCACCACCCGGGGCCGGCACGCCGCCACGGCAACGCCAGCGGCCCGGAGCATCTCACCACCCTGGGCCGGCACGTCGCCATGGCACTGCCAGCGGCCCGGAATATCTCAGCCCCCTGGGGCGACACTTCGCCACGGCACGGCCAGCGGCCCGGAACATCTCACCGCCCGGGACCGGCACGTCGCCTCGGCACGGCCAGCGGCCCGGAACATCTCACCGCCGGGGGCCGGCACGTCGCCACGGCACGGCCAGCGGCCCGTAACATCTCACCACCCGGGGCCGGCACGTCGCCACGGCACGGCCAGCGGACCGCAACATCCACCACCCGGGGCCGGCACGTCGCCACGACACGGCCAGCGGCCCGGAACATCTCGCCACCCGAGGCCAGCACGTCGCCACGACACGGCCAGCGGCCCGGAACATCTCACCACGCGGGACCAGCACATCGCCACGGCACAGCCAGCGGCCTGGAATATCTCAGCCCCCTGGGCGACACGTTGCCACGGCACGGCTAGCGGACCGGAACATCCCACCACCCTGGGCGAGCACGTCGCCACGGCATGGCCACCGGACCGGAACATCTCAGCACCCGGGGCCGGCACGTCGCCACGGCACGGCCACCGGACCGGAACATCTCAGCACCCGGGGCCAGCACGTCGCCACGGCACGGCCAGCGGCCCGGAACATCTCAGCCCCCTGGCCCATCACGTCGCCACAGCACGGCCAGCGGCCCGGAATATCTCACCACCTGGGACCGGCACGTCGCCACGGCACGGCCAGCGGCCCGGAACATCTCATTATCCGGGACCTGCACGTCGCCACGGCACGGCCAGTGGACCGGAACATCTCACTACCCGGAACCGGCACGTCGCCTCGGCACGGCCAGCGGCCCGGAACATCTCACCACCTGGGGCCGGCACGTCGCCACGGCACTGCCAGCGGACCGGAACATCCACCACCCGGGGCCGGCACGTCGCCACGGCACGGCCAGCGGACCGGAACATCTCACCACACGGGTCCGGCACGTCGCCACGGCACTGCCAGCGGACCGGAACATCCACCACCCGGGGCCGGCACGCCGCCACGGCACGGCCAGCGGACCGGAACATCCACCACCCGGGGCCGGCACGTCGCCCAGGCACGGCCAGCGGCCCGGAACATCTCGCCACCCGAGGCCAGCACGTCGCCACGACACGGCCAGCGGACCGGAACATCTCACCACCCGGGGCCGGCACGTCGCCACGGCACGGCCAGCGGACCGGAACATCTCACTACCCGGGACCGGCACGTCGCCACGGCACGGCCAGCGGCCCGGAACATCTCACCACCGGGGCCGGCACGTCGCCACGGCACGGCCAGCGGACGGGAACATCTCACCACCCGGTGCCGGCACGACGCCACGGCACGGCCGGCGAACCGGAACATCTCACCGCCTGGGGCCGGCACGTCGCCACGGCAAGGCTAGTGGCCCTGAACATCTCACCACCCAGGACCGGCATGTCGCCAAGGCACGGCCAGCGGACTGGAATATCTCACCACCACCCGGGACCGGCACATCGTCACGGCACGGCCAGCGGACAGGAACATCTCACTACCCGGGACCGGCACGTCGCCACGGCACAGCCAGCGGCCCGGAACATCTCACCACCGGGGCCGGTACATCGCCACGGCACGGCCAGCGGACCGGAACATCTCACCGCCCGGGACCGGCACGTCGCCACGGCACGGCCAGCAGCCCGGAACATCACACCAACATGGGCAACCACGTCGCCACGGCACGTCCAGCGGACAGGAACATCTCACCTCCCAGGGCCAGCACGTCGCCACGGAATGGCCAGAGGCCCGGAACATCTCACCATTCCGGGCTGGAGCGTTGCCACGGAACGGCCAGCGGCCCGGCATATCTCACCACCCTGGACCAGCACGTCGCCACGGCACGGCCGGCGGATCGGAACATCTCATACCCTAGGCCATCACGTCGCCACGGCACGGCAATCGGCCCGTAACATCTCACCACCCGGGACTGGCACGTCGCCACGGCACGGCCAGCGGCCCGGAACATCTCACCGCCCGGGACCGGCACGTCGCCACGGCACGGCCAGCGGCCCGGAACATCTCACTGCCCGGAACCGGCACGTCGCCTCGGCACGGCCAGCGGCCCGGAACATCTCACTGCCCGGAACCGGCACGTCGCCTCGGCACGGCAAGCGGCCCGGAACATCTCACCACCCTGGGCCGGTACGTCGCCACGGCACGGCCAGCGGACCGGAACATCTCACGACCCGGGGCCGGCACGTCGCCACGGCAACGCCAGCAGCCCAGAACATCTCACCACCCGGGACCGGCACGTCGCCACGGCACGGCCAGCGGACCGGAACATCTCAGCACCCGGGGCCGGCACGTCGCCACGGCAACGCCAGCGGCCCGGAACATCTCACCACCCGGGGCCGGCACGTCGCCACGGTAGGGCCAGCAGACCGGAACATCTCACCACCGGGGGCGGGAACGTCGCCACGGCACGGCCAGCGAACCGGAACATCTCACCACCCGGGGCCGGCACGTCGCAACGGCACGGCCAGCGGCCCGGAACATCTCACCACCCGGGACCGGCACGTCACCACGGCACGGCCAGCGGACCGGAACATCTAAGTACCCGGGGCCGGCACGTCGCCACGGCACGGCCAGCGAACCGGAACATCTCATCACCCGGGCCCGGCACGTCGCCATGGCACGGCCAGCGGCCCGGAATATCTCAGCCCCCTGGGGCGACACGTCGCCACGGCACGGCCAGCCGCCCGGACCATCTCACCACCCGGGGCCGGCACGTCGCCACGGCACGGCCAGCGAACCAGAACATCTCACCACCCTGGCCCGTCATGTCGCCACGACACGGCCAGAGGCCCGGAACATCTCACCACCCGGGACCGGCATGTCGCCACGGCACGGCCAGCGAACCGGAACATCTCACCACCCGGGGCCGGCACGTCGCCACGGCAACGCCAGCGGCCCGGAATATCTCACCACCCAGGACCGGCACGTCACCACGGCACGGCCAGCGGACCGTCATATCTCAGCACCCGGGGCCGGCACGTCGCCACGGCACAGGCAGCGGACCGGAGCATCTCACCACCCTGGGCCGGCACGTCGCCACGGCACGGCCAGCGGCCCGGAACATCTCACTACCCGGGGCCGGCACGTCGCCACGGCACGGCCAGCGGACCGGAACATCTCACCGCCCGGGACCGGCACGTCGCCACGGCACGGCCAGCGGCCCAGAACATCTCACTGCCCGGAACCGGCACGTCGCCTCGGCACGGCCAGCGTCCCGGAACATCTCACCACCCGGGGCCAGCACGTCGCCACGGCACGGCCAGCGGACCGGAACATCTCACAACCCGGGGCCGGCACGTCGCCATGGCACGGCCAGCGGATCGGAACAGCTCACCACCCGCGGCCGGGATGTCGCCACGGCACGGCCGGCGGACCGGAACATCTCAACACCTGGGGCCAGCACGTCGGCACGGCACGGCCTGCGGACCGGAACATCTCACCACCCGGGGCAGGCACGTCTCAACGGCACGGCCAGCGGACCGTAACATCTCACCACGCTGGGCTGGTACGTCGCCACGGCACGGCCAGCGGCCCGGACCATCTCACCACCCGGGGCCGGCACGTCGCCACGGCACGGCCAGCGGACCGGACCATCTCACCAACCGGGACCAGCACGTCGCCACGGCACGGCCAGCGGCCCGGAACATCTCACCACCGGGGCCGGCACGTCGCCACGGCACGGCCAGCGGCCCGGAACATCTCACCACCTGGGGCCAGCACGTCGCCACGGCACGGACAGCGAACCGGAACATCTCACCACACTGGCCCGGCACGTCGCCACGGCACGGCCAGCGGCCCGGAACATCTCACCGCCCGGGACCGGCACGTCGCCACGGCACGGCCAGCGGCCCGGAACATCTCACCACCCTGGGCCGGTACGTCGCCACGGCACGGCCAGCGGACCGGAACATCTCACGACCCGGGGCCGGCACGTCGCCACGGCAACGCCAGCAGCCCAGAACATCTCACCACCCGGGACCGGCACGTCGCCACGGCACGGCCAGCGGACCGGAACATCTCAGCACCCGGGGCCGGCACGTCGCCACGGCAACGCCAGCGGCCCGGAACATCTCACCACCCGGGGCCGGCACGTCGCCACGGTAGGGCCAGCAGACCGGAACATCTCACCACCGGGGGCGGGAACGTCGCCACGGCACGGCCAGCGAACCGGAACATCTCACCACCCGGGGCCGGCACGTCGCAACGGCACGGCCAGCGGCCCGGAACATCTCACCACCCGGGACCGGCACGTCACCACGGCACGGCCAGCGGACCGGAACATCTAAGTACCCGGGGCCGGCACGTCGCCACGGCACGGCCAGCGAACCGGAACATCTCATCACCCGGGCCCGGCACGTCGCCATGGCACGGCCAGCGGCCCGGAATATCTCAGCCCCCTGGGGCGACACGTCGCCACGGCACGGCCAGCCGCCCGGACCATCTCACCACCCGGGGCCGGCACGTCGCCACGGCACGGCCAGCGAACCAGAACATCTCACCACCCTGGCCCGTCATGTCGCCACGACACGGCCAGAGGCCCGGAACATCTCACCACCCGGGACCGGCATGTCGCCACGGCACGGCCAGCGAACCGGAACATCTCACCACCCGGGGCCGGCACGTCGCCACGGCAACGCCAGCGGCCCGGAATATCTCACCACCCAGGACCGGCACGTCACCACGGCACGGCCAGCGGACCGTCATATCTCAGCACCCGGGGCCGGCACGTCGCCACGGCACAGGCAGCGGACCGGAGCATCTCACCACCCTGGGCCGGCACGTCGCCACGGCACGGCCAGCGGCCCGGAACATCTCACTACCCGGGGCCGGCACGTCGCCACGGCACGGCCAGCGGACCGGAACATCTCACCGCCCGGGACCGGCACGTCGCCACGGCACGGCCAGCGGCCCAGAACATCTCACTGCCCGGAACCGGCATGTCGCCTCGGCACGGCCAGCGTCCCGGAACATCTCACCACCCGGGGCCAGCACGTCGCCACGGCACGGCCAGCGGACCGGAACATCTCACAACCCGGGGCCGGCACGTCGCCATGGCACGGCCAGCGGATCGGAACAGCTCACCACCCGCGGCCGGGATGTCGCCACGGCACGGCCGGCGGACCGGAACATCTCAACACCTGGGGCCAGCACGTCGGCACGGCACGGCCTGCGGACCGGAACATCTCACCACCCGGGGCAGGCACGTCTCAACGGCACGGCCAGCGGACCGTAACATCTCACCACGCTGGGCTGGTACGTCGCCACGGCACGGCCAGCGGCCCGGACCATCTCACCACCCGGGGCCGGCACGTCTCCACGGCACGGCCAGCAGACCGGACCATCTCACCAACCGGGACCAGCACGTCGCCACGGCACGGCCAGCGGCCCGGAACATCTCACCACCGGGGCCGGCACGTCGCCACGGCACGGCCAGCGGCCCGGAACATCTCACCACCTGGGGCCAGCACGTCGCCACGGCACGGACAGCGAACCGGAACATCTCACCACACTGGCCCGGCACGTCGCCACGGCACGGCCAGCGGCCCGGAACATCTCACCGCCCGGGACCGGCACGTCGCCACGGCACGGCCAGCGGCCCGGAACATCTCACTACCCGGAACCGGCACGTAGCCTCGGCACGGCCAGCGGCCCGGAACATCTCACCACCCGGGGCCGGCACGTCGCCACGGCACGGCCAGCGGACCGGAACATCTCACCACCCGGGGCCGGCACGTCGCCAAGGCACGGCCAGCGGCCCGGAACATCTCACCACCCGGGGCCGGCACGTCGCCACGGCACTGCCAGCGGACCGGAACATCCACCACCCGGGGCCGGCACGTCGCCACGGCACGGCCAGCGGACCGGAACATCCACCACCCGGGGCCGGCAGGTCGCCACGGCACGGCCAGCGGCCCGGAACATCTCGCCACCCGGGACCGGCACGTCGCCACGGCACGGCCAGCGGCCCGGAACATCTCACCGGCCGGGACCGGCACGTCGCCACGGCACGGCCAGCGGCCCGGAACATCTCACTATCCGGGACCGGCACGTCGCCACGGCACGGCCAGCGGACCGGAACATCTCACTGCCGGGAACCGGCACGTCGCCTCAACACGGCCAGTGGACCGGAACATCTCAGCACCCGGGGCCGGCACGTCGCCATGGCAACGCCAGCGGCCCGGAACATCTCACCACCCGGGGCCGGCACGTCGCCACGGCACGGCCAGCGGACCGGAACATCTCAGTACCCGGGGCCGGCATGTCGCCACGGCACGGCCAGCGAACCGGAACATCTCACCACCCAGGGCCGGCACGTCGCCACGGCACGGCCAGCGGACCGGAACATCTCACCACCCGGGACAGGCACGTCGCTACGGCACGGCCAGCGGCCCCGAACATTTCACCGCCCTGGACCGGCACTTCGCCGCGGCACGGCCAGCGGCCCGGAACATCTCACCGCCCGGGACCGGCACGTCGCCAAGGCACGGCCAGCGGACCGGAACATCTCACTACCCGGAACCGGTACGTCGCCACGGCACGGCCAGCGGACCGGAACATCTCACCACCCGGGTCCGGCACGTCGCCACGGCACTGCCAGCGGACCGGAACATCCACCACCCGGGGCCGGCACGCCGCCACGGCACGGCCAGCGGACCGGAACATCCACCACCCGGGGCCGGCACGTCGCCCAGGCACGGCCAGCGGCCCGGAACATCTCGCCACCCGAGGCCAGCACGTCGCCACGACACGGCCAGCGGACCGGAACATCTCACCACCCGGGGCCAGCACGTCGCCACGGCACGGCCAGCGGACCGGAACATCTCACTACCCGGGACCGGCACGTCGCCACGGCACGGACAGCGGCCCGGAACATCTCACCACCCGGGGCCGGCACGTCGCCACGGCACGGCCAGCGGACCGGAACATCTCACCACCCGGGTCCGGCACGTCGCCACGGCACTGCCAGCGGACCGGAACATCCACCACCCGGGGCCGGCACGCCGCCACGGCACGGCCAGCGGACCGGAACATCCACCACCCGGGGCCGGCACGTCGCCCAGGCACGGCCAGCGGCCCGGAACATCTCGCCACCCGAGGCCAGCACGTCGCCACGACACGGCCAGCGGACCGGAACATCTCACCACCCGGGGCCGGCACGTCGCCACGGCACAGGCAGCGGACCGGAGCATCTCACCACCCTGGGCCGGCACGTCGCCATGGCACGGCCAGCGGCCCGGAATATCTCAGCCCCCTGGGGCGACACGTCGCCACGGCACGGCCAGCGGCCCGGAACATCTCATACCCTAGGCCATCACGTCGCCACGGCACGGCCAGCGACCCGGAACATCTCACTACCCGGGGCCGGCACGTCGCCACGGCACGGCCAGCGGACCGGAACATCTCACCACCCGGGGCCGGCACGTCGCCACGGCACGGCCAGCGGCCCGGAACATCTCACTATCCGGGACCGGCACGTCGCCACGGCACGGCCAGTGGACCGGAACATCTCACTACCCGGACCGGCAAATCGCCACGGCACGGACAGCGGCCCGGAACATCTCACCACCCGGGGCCGGCACGTCGCCACGGCACGGCCAGCGGCCCGGAACATCTCACTATCCGGGACCGGCACGTCGCCACGGCACGGCCAGTGGACCGGAAGATCTCACTACCCGGACCGGCAAGTCGCCACGGCACGGACAGCGGCCCGGAACATCTCACCACCCGGGGCCGGCACGTCGCCACGGCACGGCCAGCGGACCGGAACATCTCACCACCCGGGTCCGGCACGTCGCCACGGCACTGCCAGCGGACCGGAACATCCACCACCCGGGGCCGGCACGCCGCCACGGCACGGCCAGCGGACCGGAACATCCACCACCCGGGGCCGGCACGTCGCCCAGGCACGGCCAGCGGCCCGGAACATCTCGCCACCCGAGGCCAGCACGTCGCCACGACACGGCCAGCTGACCGGAACATCTCACCACCCGGGGCCGGCACGTCGCCACGGCACAGGCAGCGGACCGGAGCATCTCACCACCCTGGGCCGGCACTTCGCCATGGCACGGCCAGCGGCCCGGAATATCTCAGCCCCCTGGGGCGACACGTCGCCACGGCACGGCCAGCGGCCCGGAACATCTCATACCCTAGGCCATCACGTCGCCACGGCACGGCCAGCGACCCGGAACATCTCACTACCCGGGGCCGGCACGTCGCCACGGCACGGCCAGCGGACCGGAACATCTCACCGCCCGGGACCGGCACGTCGCCACGGCACGGCCAGCGGCCCAGAACATCTCACTGCGCGGAACCGGCACGTCGCCTCGGCACGGCCAGCGGCCCGGAACATCTCACCACCCGGGGCCGGCACGTCGCCACGGCACGGCCAGCGGACCGGAACATCTCACTGCCGGGAACCGGCACGTCGCCTCAACACGGCCAGTGGACCGGAACATCTCAGCACCCGGGGTCGTCATGTCGCCATGGCAACGCCAGCGGCGCGGAACATCTCACCACCCGGGGCCGGCACGTCGCCACGGCACGGCCAGCGGACCGGAACATCTCAGCACCCGGGGCCGGCATGTCGCCACGGCACGGCCAGCGAACCGGAACATCTCACCACCCGGGGCCGGCACGTCGCCACGGCACGGCCAGCGAACCGGAACATCTCACCACCCGGGCCCGGCACGTCGCCATGGCAAGTCCAGCGGCCCGGAATATCTCAGCCCCCTGGGGCGACACGTCGCCACGGCACGGCCAGCGGCACGGAATATCTCACCACCCGGGACAGGCACGTCGCTACGGCACGGCCAGCGGCCCCGAACATTTCACCGCCCGGGACCGGCACTTCGCCGCGGCACGGCCAGCGGCCCGGAACATCTCACCGCCCGGGACCGGCACGTCGCCAAGGCACGGCCAGCGGACCGGAACATCTCACTACCCGGAACCGGTACGTCGCGTTGGCACGGCCAGCAGCCCGGAACATCTCACAACCCGGGGCCGGCACGTCGCCACGGCACGGCCAACGGACCGGAACATCTCACCACCCGGGGCCGGCTTGTCGCCACGGCACGGCCAGCGAACCAGAACATCTCACCACCCTGGCCCGTCATGTCGCCACGGCACGGCCAGAGGCCCGGAACATCTCACCACCCGGGACCGGCATGTCGCCACGGCACGGCCAGCGAACCGGAGCATCTCACCACCCTGGGCCGGCACGTCGCCATGGCACGGCCAGCGGCCCGGAATATCTCAGCCCCCTGGGGCGACACGTCGCCACGGCACGGCCAGCGGCCCGGAACATCTCATACCCTAGGCCATCACGTCGCCACGGCACGGCCAGCGACCCGGAACATCTCACTACCCGGGGCCGGCACGTCGCCACGGCACGGCCAGCGGACCGGAACATCTCACCGCCCGGGACCGGCACGTCGCCACGGCACGGCCAGCGGCCCAGAACATCTCACTGCGCGGAACCGGCACGTCGCCTCGGCACGGCCAGCGGCCCGGAACATCTCACCACCCGGGGCCGGCACGTCGCCACGGCACGGCCAGCGGACCGGAACATCTCACCACCCGGGGCCGGCACGTCGCCACGGCACGGCCAGCGGACCGGAATATCTCACCAACCGGGACCGGCACTTCGCCACGGCACGGCCAGCGGCCCGGAACATCTCACCACCGGGGCCGGCACGTCGCCACGGCACGACCAACGGACCGGAACATCTCACCACCCGGGGCCGGCACGTCGCCACGGCACGGCCAGCGAACCAGAACATCTCACCACCCTGGCCCGTCATGTCGCCACGGCACGGCCAGAGGCCCGGAACATCTCACCACCCGGGACCGGCACATCGCCACGGCACGGCCAGCGAACAGGAACATCTCACCACCCGGGGCCGGCACGTCGCCACGGCAACGCCAGCGGCCCGGAACATCTCACCACCCAGGAGCAGCACGTCACCACGGCACGGCCAGCGGACCGGAATATCTCAGGACCCGGGGCCGGCACGTCGCCACGGCACAGCCAGCGGACCGGAGCACCTCACCACCCCGGGCCGGCACGTCGCCATGGCACGGCCAGCGGCCCGGAATATCTCAGACCCTTGGGGCGACACGTCGCCACGGCACGGCCAGCGGCCCGGAACATCTCACCACCCGGGGCCGGCACGTCGCCACGTCACGGCCAGCGGACCGGAACATCTCAGCACCCGGGGCCGGCACGTCGCCAAGGTACGGCCAGCGGCCCGGAACATCTCACCTCCCGGGACCGGCACGTCGCCACGGCACAGCCAGCGGCCCGGAACATCTCACTATCCGGGACCGGCACGTCGCCACGGCACGGCCAGTGGACCGGAACATCTCACTACCCGGACCGGCAAGTCGCCACGGCACGGACAGCGGCCCGGAACATCTCACCACCCGGGGCCGGCACGTCGCCACGGCACGGCCAGCGGCCCGGAACATCTCACTATCCGGGACCGGCACGTCGCCACGGCACGGCCAGTGGACCGGAACATCTCACTACCCGGACCGGCAAATCGCCACGGCACGGACAGCGGCCCGGAACATCTCACCACCCGGGGCCGGCACGTCGCCACGGCACGGCCAGCGGCCCGGAACATCTCACTATCCGGGACCGGCACGTCGCCACGGCACGGCCAGTGGACCGGAAGATCTCACTACCCGGACCGGCAAGTCGCCACGGCACGGACAGCGGCCCGGAACATCTCACCACCCGGGGCCGGCACGTCGCCACGGCACGGCCAGCGGACCGGAACATCTCACCACCCGGGTCCGGCACGTCGCCACGGCACTGCCAGCGGACCGGAACATCCACCACCCGGGGCCGGCACGCCGCCACGGCACGGCCAGCGGACCGGAACATCCACCACCCGGGGCCGGCACGTCGCCCAGGCACGGCCAGCGGCCCGGAACATCTCGCCACCCGAGGCCAGCACGTCGCCACGACACGGCCAGCGGACCGGAACATCTCACCACCCGGGGCCAGCACGTCGCCACGGCACGGCCAGCGGACCGGAACATCTCACTACCCGGGACCGGCACGTCGCCACGGCACGGCCAGCGGCCCGGAACATCTCACCACCGGGGCCGGCACGTCGCCACGGCACGGCCAGCGGACGGGAACATCTCACCACCCGGTGCCGGCACGTCGCCACGGCACGGCCGGCGAACCGGAACATCTCACCACCTGGGGCCGGCACGTCGCCACGGCAAGGCTAGCGGCCCTGAACATCTCACCACCCAGGACCGGCACGTCGCCACGGCACGGCCAGCGGACTGGAATATCTCACCACCACCCGGGACCGGCACATCGGCACGGCACGGCCAGCGGACAGGAACATCTCACTACCCGGGACCGGCACGTCGCCACGGCACGGCCAGCGGCCCGGAACATCTCACCACCGGGGCCGGTACATCGCCACGGCACGGCCAGCGGACCGGAACATCTCACCACCCGGGGCCAGCACGTCGCCACGGCACGGCCAGCGGACCGGAACATCTCACTACCCGGGACCGGCACGTCGCCACGGCACGGACAGCGGCCCGGAACATCTCACCACCCGGGGCCGGCACGTCGCCACGGCACGGCCAGCGGACCGGAACATCTCACCACCCGGGTCCGGCACGTCGCCACGGCACTGCCAGCGGACCGGAACATCCACCACCCGGGGCCGGCACGCCGCCACGGCACGGCCAGCGGACCGGAACATCCACCACCCGGGGCCGGCACGTCGCCCAGGCACGGCCAGCGGCCCGGAACATCTCGCCACCCGAGGCCAGCACGTCGCCACGACACGGCCAGCGGACCGGAACATCTCACCACCCGGGGCCGGCACGTCGCCACGGCACAGGCAGCGGACCGGAGCATCTCACCACCCTGGGACGGCACGTCGCCATGGCACGGCCAGCGGCCCGGAATATCTCAGCCCCCTGGGGCGACACGTCGCCACGGCACGGCCAGCGGCCCGGAACATCTCATACCCTAGGCCATCACGTCGCCACGGCACGGCCAGCGACCCGGAACATCTCACTACCCGGGGCCGGCACGTCGCCACGGCACGGCCAGCGGACCGGAACATCTCACCGCCCGGGACCGGCACGTCGCCACGGCACGGCCAGCGGCCCAGAACATCTCACTGCGCGGAACCGGCACGTCGCCTCGGCACGGCCAGCGGCCCGGAACATCTCACCACCCGGGGCCGGCACGTCGCCACGGCACGGCCAGCGGACCGGAACATCTCACTGCCGGGAACCGGCACGTCGCCTCAACACGGCCAGTGGACCGGAACATCTCAGCACCCGGGGTCGTCATGTCGCCATGGCAACGCCAGCGGCGCGGAACATCTCACCACCCGGGGCCGGCACGTCGCCACGGCACGGCCAGCGGACCGGAACATCTCAGCACCCGGGGCCGGCATGTCGCCACGGCACGGCCAGCGAACCGGAACATCTCACCACCCGGGGCCGGCACGTCGCCACGGCACGGCCAGCGAACCGGAACATCTCACCACCCGGGCCCGGCACGTCGCCATGGCAAGTCCAGTGGCCCGGAATATCTCAGCCCCCTGGGGCGACACGTCGCCACGGCACGGCCAGCGGCACGGAATATCTCACCACCCGGGACAGGCACGTCGCTACGGCACGGCCAGCGGCCCCGAACATTTCACCGCCCGGGACCGGCACTTCGCCGCGGCACGGCCAGCGGCCCGGAACATCTCACTACCCGGAACCGGTACGTCGCGTTGGCACGGCCAGCAGCCCGGAACATCTCACAACCCGGGGCCGGCACGTCGCCACGGCACGGCCAACGGACCGGAACATCTCACCACCCGGGGCCGGCTTGTCGCCACGGCACGGCCAGCGAACCAGAACATCTCACCACCCTGGCCCGTCATGTCGCCACGGCACGGCCAGAGGCCCGGAACATCTCACCACCCGGGACCGGCATGTCGCCACGGCACGGCCAGCGAACCGGAACATCTCACCACCCGGGGCCGGCACGTCGCCACGGCAACGCCAGCGGCCCGGAACATCTCACCACCCAGGACCGGCATGTCACCACGGCACGGCCAGCGGACCGTCATATCTCAGCACCCGGGGCCGGCACGTCGCCACGGCACAGGCAGCGGACCGGAGCATCTCACCACCCTGGGCCGGCACGTCGCCACGGCACGGCCAGCGGCCCGGAATATCTCAGCCCCCTGGGGCGACAGGTCGCCACGGCACGGCCAGCGGCCCGGAACATCTCACTACCCGGGGCCGGCACGTCGCAACGGCACGGCCAGCGGACCGGAACATCTCACCGCCCGGGACCGGCACGTCGCCACGGCACGGCCAGCGGCCCAGAACATCTCACTGCCCGGAACCGGCACGTCGCCTCGGCACGGCCAGCGTACCGGAACGTCTCACCACCCGGGGCCTGCACGTCGCCACGGCACGGCCAGCGAACCGGAACATCTCACCACCCGGGGCCGGCACGTCGCCACGGCAACGCCAGCGGCCCGGAGCATCTCACCACCCTGGGCCGGCACGTCGCCATGGCACTGACAGCGGCCCGGAATATCTCAGCCCCCTGGGGCGACACTTCGCCACGGCACGGCCAGCGGCCCGGAACATCTCACCGCCCGGGACCGGCACGTCGCCTCGGCACGGCCAGCGGCCCGGAACATCTCACCGCCGGGGGCCGGCACGTCGCCACGGCACGGCCAGCGGCCCGTAACATCTCACCACCCGGGGCCGGCACGTCGCCACGGCACGGCCAGCGGACCGCAACATCCACCACCCGGGGCCGGCACGTCGCCACGGCACGGCCAGCGGCCCGGAACATCTCGCCACCCGAGGCCAGCACGTCGCCACGACACGGCCAGCGGCCCGTAACATCTCACCACGCGGGACCAGCACATCGCCACGGCACAGCCAGCCCCCTGGAATATCTCAGCCCCCTGGGCGACACGTTGCCACGGCACGGCTAGCGGACCGGAACATCCCACCACCCTGGGCGAGCACGTCGCCACAGCATGGCCACCGGACCGGAACATCTCAGCACCCGGGGCCGGCACGTCGCCACGGCACGGCCACCGGACCGGAACATCTCAGCACCCGGGGCCAGCACGTCGCCACGGCACGGCCAGCGGCCCGGAACATCTCAGACCCCTGGCCCATCACGTCGCCACAGCACGGCCAGCGGCCCGGAATATCTCACCACCTGGGACCGGCACGTCGCCACGGCACGGCCAGCGGCCCGGAACATCACACCGCCCGGGACCGGCACGTCGCCACGGCACGGCCAGCGGCCCGGAACATCTCATTATCCGGGACCTGCACGTCGCCACGGCACGGCCAGTGGACCGGAACATCTCACTACCCGGAACCGGCACGTCGCCTCGGCACGGCCAGCGGCCCGGAACATCTCACCACCTGGGGCCGGCACGTCGCCACGGCACTGCCAGCGGACCGGAACATCCACCACCCGGGGCCGGCACGTTGCCACGGCACGGCCAGCGGACCGGAACATCTCACCAGCCGGGTCCGGCACGTCGCCACGGCACTGCCAGCGGACCGGAACATCCACCACCCGGGGCCGGCACGCCGCCACGGCACGGCCAGCGGACCGGAACATCCACCACCCGGGCCGGCACGTCGCCCAGGCACGGCCAGCGGCCCGGAACATCTCGCCATCCGAGGCCAGCACGTCGCGACGACACGGCCAGCGGACCGGAACATCTCACCACCCGGGGCCGGCACGTCGCCACGGCACGGCCAGCGGACCGGAACATCTCACTACCCGGGACCGGCACGTCGCCACGGCACGGCCAGCGGCCCGGAACATCTCACCACCGGGGCCGGCACGTCGCCACGGCACGGCCAGCGGACGGGAACATCTCACCACCCGGTGCCGGCACGTCGCCACGGCACGGCCGGCGAACCGGAACATCTCACCACCTGGGGCCGGCACGTCGCCACGGCAAGGCTAGTGGCCCTGAACATCTCACCACCCAGGACCGGCACGTCGCCACGGCACGGCCAGCGGACTGGAATATCTCACCACCACCCGGGACCGGCACATCGTCACGGCACGGCCAGCGGACAGGAACATCTCACTACCCGGGACCGGCACGTCGCCACTGCACAGCCAGCGGCCCGGAACATCTCACCACCGGGGCCGGTACATCGCCACGGCACGGCCAGCGGACCGGAACATCTCACCACCCGGGGCCGGCACGTCGCCACGGCAATGCCAGCGGCCCGGAACATCTCACCACCCGGGACCGGCACGTCGCCACGGCACGGCCAGCGGCCCGGAACATCTCACCGCCCGGGACCGGCACGTCGCCACGGCACGGCCAGCGGCCCGGAACATCTCACCGCCCGGGACCGGCACGTCGCCACGGCACGGCCAGCAGCCCGGAACATCACACCAACATGGGCAACCACGTCGCCACGGCACGGCCAGCGAACCGGAACATCTCACCACCCGGGGCTGGCACGTCGCCACGGCAACGCCAGCAGCCCGGAACATCTCACCACCCAGGACCGGCACGTCACCACGGCACGGCCAGCGGACCGTCATATCTCAGCACCCGGGGCCGGCACGTCGCCACGGCACAGGCAGCGCACCGGAGCATCTCACCACCCTGGGCCGGCACGTCGCCATGGCACGGCCAGCGGCCCGGAATATCTCAGCCCCCTGGGGCGACACGTCGCCACGGCACGGCCAGCGGCCCGGAACATCTCATACCCTAGGCCATCACGTCGCCACGGCACGGCCAGCGACCCGGAACATCTCACTACCCGGGGCCGGCACGTCGCCACGGCACGGCCAGCGGACCGGAACATCTCACCGCCCGGGACCGGCACGTCGCCACGGCACGGCCAGCGGCCCAGAACATCTCACTGCGCGGAACCGGCACGTCGCCTCGGCACGGCCAGCGGCCCGGAACATCTCACCACCCGGGGCCGGCACGTCGCCACGGCACGGCCAGCGGACCGGAACATCTCACCACCCGGGGCCGGCACGTCGCCACGGCACGGCCAGCGGACCGGAATATCTCACCAACCGGGACCGGCACTTCGCCACGGCACGGCCAGCGGCCCGGAACATCTCACCACCGGGGCCGGCACGTCGCCACGGCACGACCAACGGACCGGAACATCTCACCGCCCGGGACCGGCACGTCGCCACGGCACGGCCAGAGGCCCGGAACATCTCACCACCCGGGACCGGCACATCGCCACGGCACGGCCAGCGAACAGGAACATCTCACCACCCGGGGCCGGCACGTCGCCACGGCAACGCCAGCGGCCCGGAACATCTCACCACCCAGGAGCAGCACGTCACCACGGCACGGCCAGCGGACCGGAATATCTCAGGACCCGGGGCCGGCACGTCGCCACGGCACAGCCAGCGGACCGGAGCACCTCACCACCCCGGGCCGGCACGTCGCCATGGCACGGCCAGCGGCCCGGAATATCTCAGACCCTTGGGGCGACACGTCGCCACGGCACGGCCAGCGGCCCGGAACATCTCACCACCCGGGGCCGGCACGTCGCCACGGCACGGCCAGCGGACCGGAACATCTCAGCACCCGGGGCCGGCACGTCGCCAAGGTACGGCCAGCGGCCCGGAACATCTCACCTCCCGGGACCGGCACGTCGCCACGGCACAGCCAGCGGCCCGGAACATCTCACTATCCGGGACCGGCACGTCGCCACGGCACGGCCAGTGGACCGGAACATCTCACTACCCGGACCGGCAAGTCGCCACGGCACGGACAGCGGCCCGGAACATCTCACCACCCGGGGCCGGCACGTCGCCACGGCACGGCCAGCGGCCCGGAACATCTCACTATCCGGGACCGGCACGTCGCCACGGCACGGCCAGTGGACCGGAACATCTCACCACCCGGACCGGCAAATCGCCACGGCACGGACAGCGGCCCGGAACATCTCACCACCCGGGGCCGGCACGTCGCCACGGCACGGCCAGCGGCCCGGAACATCTCACTATCCGGGACCGGCACGTCGCAACGGCACGGCCAGTGGACCGGAAGATCTCACTACCCGGACCGGCAAGTCGCCACGGCACGGACAGCGGCCCGGAACATCTCACCACCCGGGGCCGGCACGTCGCCACGGCACGGCCAGCGGACCGGAACATCTCACCACCCGGGTCCGGCACGTCGCCACGGCACTGCCAGCGGACCGGAACATCCACCACCCGGGGCCGGCACGCCGCCACGGCACGGCCAGCGGACCGGAACATCCACCACCCGGGGCCGGCACGTCGCCCAGGCACGGCCAGCGGCCCGGAACATCTCGCCACCCGAGGCCAGCACGTCGCCACGGCACGGCCAGCGGCCCGGAACATCTCACCACCGGGGCCGGCACGTCGCCACGGCACGGCCAGCGGACGGGAACATCTCACCACCCGGTGCCGGCACGTCGCCACGGCACGGCCGGCGAACCGGAACATCTCACCACCTGGGGCCGGCACGTCGCCACGGCAAGGCTAGCGGCCCTGAACATCTCACCACCCAGGACCGGCACGTCGCCACGGCACGGCCAGCGGACTGGAATATCTCACCACCACCCGGGACCGGCACATCGGCACGGCACGGCCAGCGGCCCGGAACATCTCACCACCGGGGCCGGCACGTCGCCACGGCACGGCCAGCAGCCCGGAACATCACACCAACATGGGCAACCACGTCGCCACGGCACGTCCAGCGGACAGGAACATCTCACCTCCCAGGGCCAGCACGTCGCCACGGAATGGCCAGAGGCCCGGAACATCTCACCATTCCGGGCTGGAGCGTTGCCACGGAACGGCCAGCGGCCCGGCATATCTCACCACCCTGGACCAGCACGTCGCCACGGCACGGCCGGCGGATCGGAACATCTCACCGCCCGGGACCGGCACGTCGCCACGGCACGGCCAGCGGCCCGGAACATCTCACTGCCCGGAACCGGCACGTCGCCTCGGCACGGCCAGCGGCCCGGAACATCTCACTGCCCGGAACCGGCACGTCGCCTCGGCACGGCCAGCGGCCCGGAACATCTCACCGCCCTGGGCCGGCACGTCGCCACGGCACGGCCAGCGGACCGGAACATATCACGACCCGGGGCCGGCACGTCGCCACGGCAACGCCAGCGGCCCAGAACATCTCACCACCCGGGACCGGCACGTCGCCACGGCACGGCCAGCGGGCCGGAACATCTCAGCACCCGGGGCCGGCACGTCGCCACGGCAACGCCAGCGGCCCGGAACATCTCACCACCCGGGGCCGGCACGTCGCCACGGCACGGCCAGCAGACCGGAACATCTCACCACCCGGGGCCGGAACGTCGCCACGGCACGGCCAGCGAACCGGAACATCTCACCACCCGGGCCCGTCACGTCGCAACGGCACGGCCAGCGGCCCGGAACATCTCACCACCCGGGACCGGCACGTCACCACGGCACGGCCAGCGGACCGGAACATCTAAGCACCCGGAGCCGGCACGTCGCCACGGCACGGCCAGCGAACCGGAACATCTCATCACCCGGGCCCGGCACGTCGCCATGGCACGGCCAGCGGCCCGGAATATCTCAGCCCCCTGGGGCGACACGTCGCCACGGCACGGCCAGCGGCCCGGACCATCTCACCACCCGGGGCCGGCACGTCGCCACGGCACGGCCAGCGAACCAGAACATCTCACCACCCTGGCCCGTCATGTCGCCACGGCACGGCCAGAGGCCCGGAACATCTCACCACCCGGGACCGGAATGTTGCCACGGCACGGCCAGCGAACCGGAACATCTCACCACCCGGGGCCGGCACGTCGCCACGGCAACGCCAGCGGCCCGGAATATCTCACCACCCAGGACCGGCACGTCACCACGGCACGGCCAGCGGACCGTCATATCTCACCACCCTGGGCCGGCACGTTGCCACGGCACGGCCAGCGGCCCAGAACATCTCACTGCCCGGAACCGGCACGTCGCCTCGGCACGGCCAGCGGCCCGGAACATCTCACCACCCGGGGCCGGCACGTCGCCACGGCACGGCCAGCGGACTGGAACATCTCACCACCCGGGGCCGGCACGTCGCCATGGCACGGCCAGCGGATCGGAACATCTCACCACCCGGGGCCGGGATGTCGCCACGGCACGGCCGGCGGACCGGAACATCTCAACACCTGGGGCCAGCACGTCGGCACGGCACGGCCTGCGGACCGGAACATCTCACCACCCGGGGCAGGCACGTCTAAACGGCACGGCCAGCGGACCGTAACATCTCACCACGCTGGGCTGGTACGTCGCCACGGCACGGCCAGCGGCCCGGACCATCTCACCACCCGGGGCCGGCACGTCGCCACGGCACGGCCAGCGGACCGGACCATCTCACCAACCGGGACCAGCACGTCGCCACGGCACGGCCAGCGGCCCGGAACATCTCACCACCGGGGCCGGCACGTCGCCACGGCACGGCCAGCGGCCCGGAACATCTCACCACACTGGCCCGGCACGTCGCCACGGCACGGCCAGCGGCCCGGAACATCTCACTATCCGGGACCGGCACGTCGCCACGGCACGGCCAGCGGCCCGGAACATCTCACTACCCGGAACCGGCACGTAGCCTCGGCACGGCCAGCGGCCCGGAACATCTCACCACCGGGGGCCGGCACGTCGCCACGGCACGGCCAGCGGCCCGGAACATCTCTCTATCCGGGACCGGCACGTCGCCACGGCACGGCCAGCGGCCCGGAACATCTCACTATCCGGGACCGGCACGTCGCCACGGCACGGCCAGCGGACCGGAACATCTCACCACCCGGGGCCGGCACGTCGCCATGGCACGGCCAGCGAACCGGAACATCTCACCACCCGGGGCCGGCACGTCGCCACGGCAACGCCAGCGGCCCGGAGCATCTCACCACCCTGGGCCGGCACGTCGCCATGGCACTGCCAGCGGCCCGGAATATCTCAGCCCCCTGGGGCGACACTTCGCCACGGCACGGCCAGCGGCCCGGAACATCTCACCGCCCGGGACCGGCACGTCGCCTCGGCACGGCCAGCGGCCCGGAACATCTCACCGCCGGGGGCCGGCACGTCGCCACGGCACGGCCAGCGGCCCGTAACATCTCACCACCCGGGGCCGGCACGTCGCCACGGCACGGCCAGCGGACCGCAACATCCACCACCCGGGGCCGGCACGTCGCCACGGCACGGCCAGCGGCCCGGAACATCTCGCCACCCGACGCCAGCACGTCGCCACGACACGGCCAGCGGCCCGGAACATCTCACCACGCGGGACCAGCACATCGCCACGGCACAGCCAGCGGCCTGGAATATCTCAGCCCCCTGGGCGACACGTTGCCACGGCACGGCTAGCGGACCGGAACATCCCACCACCCTGGGCGAGCACGTCGCCACAGCATGGCCACCGGACCGGAACATCTCAGCACCCGGGGCCGGCACGTCGCCACGGCACGGCCACCGGACCGGAACATCTCAGCACCCGGGGCCAGCACGTCGCCACGGCACGGCCAGCGGCCCGGAACATCTCAGACCCCTGGCCCATCACGTCGCCACAGCACGGCCAGCGGCCCGGAATATCTCACCACCTGGGACCGGCACGTCGCCACGGCACGGCCAGCGGCCCGGAACATCACACCGCCCGGGACCGGCACGTCGCCACGGCACGGCCAGCGGCCCGGAACATCTCATTATCCGGGACCTGCACGTCGCCTCGGCACGGCCAGCGGCCCGGAACATCTCACCACCTGGGGCCGGCACGTCGCCACGGCACTGCCAGCGGACCGGAACATCCACCACCCGGGGCCGGCACGTTGCCACGGCACGGCCAGCGGACCGGAACATCTCACCAGCCGGGTCCGGCACGTCGCCACGGCACTGCCAGCGGACCGGAACATCCACCACCCGGGGCCGGCACGCCGCCACGGCACGGCCAGCGGACCGGAACATCCACCACCCGGGGCCGGCACGTCGCCCAGGCACGGCCAGCGGCCCGGAACATCTCGCCATCCGAGGCCAGCACGTCGCGACGACACGGCCAGCGGACCGGAACATCTCACCACCCGGGGCCGGCACGTCGCCACGGCACGGCCAGCGGACCGGAACATCTCACTACCCGGGACCGGCACGTCGCCACGGCACGGCCAGCGGCCCGGAACATCTCACCACCGGGGCCGGCACGTCGCCACGGCACGGCCAGCGGACGGGAACATCTCACCACCCGGTGCCGGCACGTCGCCACGGCACGGCCGGCGAACCGGAACATCTCACCACCTGGGGCCGGCACGTCGCCACGGCAAGGCTAGTGGCCCTGAACATCTCACCACCCAGGACCGGCACGTCGCCACGGCACGGCCAGCGGACTGGAATATCTCACCACCACCCGGGACCGGCACATCGTCACGGCACGGCCAGCGGACAGGAATATCTCACTACCCGGGACCGGCACGTCGCCACGGCACAGCCAGCGGCCCGGAACATCTCACCACCGGGGCCGGTACATCGCCACGGCACGGCCAGCGGACCGGAACATCTCACCACCCGGGGCCGGCACGTCGCCACGGCAATGCCAGTGGCCCGGAACATCTCACCACCCGGGACCGGCACGTCGCCACGGCACGGCCAGCGGCCCGGAACATCTCACCGCCCGGGACCGGCACGTCGCCACGGCACGGCCAGCGGCCCGGAACATCTCACCGCCCGGGACCGGCACGTCGCCACGGCACGGCCAGCAGCCCGGAACATCACACCAACATGGGCAACCACGTTGCCACGGCACGTCCAGCGGACAGGAACATCTCACCTCCCAGGGCCAGCACGTCGCCACGGAATGGCCAGAGGCCCGGAACATCTCACCATTCCGGGCTGGAGCGTTGCCACGGAACGGCCAGCGGCCCGGCATATCTCACCACCCTGGACCAGCACGTCGCCACGGCACGGCTGGCGGATCGGAACATCTCATACCCTAGGCCATCACGTCGCCACGGCACGGCCAGCGGCCCGGAACATCTCACCGCCCGGGACCGGCACGTCGCCACGGCACGGCCAGCGGCCCGGAACATCTCACCATCCGGGACCGGCACGTCGCCACGGCACGGCCAGCGGACAGGAACATCTCACTGCCGGGAACCGGCACGTTGCCTCAACACGGCCAGTGGACCGGAACATCTCAGCACCCGGGGCCGGCACGTCGCCATGGCAACGCCAGCGGCCCGGAACATCTCACCACCCGGGGCCGGCACGTCGCCACGGCACGGCCAGCGAACCGGAACATCTCACCACACTGGCCCGTCACGTCGCCACGGCACGGCCAGCGGCCCGGAACATCTCACCGCCCGGGACCGGCATGTCGCCACGGCACGGCAAGCGGCCCGGAACATCTCACTACCCGGAACCGGCACGTAGCCTCGGCACGGCCAGCGGCCCGGAACATCTCACCACCGGGGGCCGGCACGTCGCCACGGCACGGCCAGCGGCCCGGAACATCTCACTATCCGGGACCGGCACGTCGCCACGGCACGGCCAGCGGACCGGAACATCTCACTACCCGGAACCGGCACGTCGCCTCGGTACGGCCAGCGGCCCGGAACATCTCACCACCCAGGGCCGGCAGGTCGCCACGGCACGGCTGGCGAACCGGAACATCTCACCACCGGGGGCCGGCACGTCGCCACGGCACAGCCAGCGGCCCGGAACATCTCACCACCCGGGACCGGCACGTCGCCACGGCACGGCCAGCGGCCCGGAACATCTCACCACCCGGGACCGGCACGTCGCCACGGCACGGCCAGCGGCCCGGAACATCTCATTATCCGGGACCTGCACGTCGCCTCGGCACGGCCAGCGGCCCGGAACATCTCACCACCTGGGGCCGGCACGTCGCCACGGCACTGCCAGCGGACCGGAACATCCACCACCCGGGGCCGGCACGTTGCCACGGCACGGCCAGCGGACCGGAACATCTCACCAGCCGGGTCCGGCACGTCGCCACGGCACTGCCAGCGGACCGGAACATCCACCACCCGGGGCCGGCACGCCGCCACGGCACGGCCAGCGGACCGGAACATCCACCACCCGGGGCCGGCACGTCGCCCAGGCACGGCCAGCGGCCCGGAACATCTCGCCATCCGAGGCCAGCACGTCGCGACGACACGGCCAGCGGACCGGAACATCTCACCACCCGGGGCCGGCACGTCGCCACGGCACGGCCAGCGGACCGGAACATCTCACTACCCGGGACCGGCACGTCGCCACGGCACGGCCAGCGGCCCGGAACATCTCACCACCGGGGCCGGCACGTCGCCACGGCACGGCCAGCGGACGGGAACATCTCACCACCCGGTGCCGGCACGTCGCCACGGCACGGCCGGCGAACCGGAACATCTCACCACCTGGGGCCGGCACGTCGCCACGGCAAGGCTAGTGGCCCTGAACATCTCACCACCCAGGACCGGCACGTCGCCACGGCACGGCCAGCGGACTGGAATATCTCACCACCACCCGGGACCGGCACATCGTCACGGCACGGCCAGCGGACAGGAACATCTCACTACCCGGGACCGGCACGTCGCCACGGCACAGCCAGCGGCCCGGAACATCTCACCACCGGGGCCGGTGCATCGCCACGGCACGGCCAGCGGACCGGAACATCTCACCACCCGGGGCCGGCACGTCGCCACGGCAATGCCAGTGGCCCGGAACATCTCACCACCCGGGACCGGCACGTCGCCACGGCACGGCCAGCGGCCCGGAACATCTCACCGCCCGGGACCGGCACGTCGCCACGGCACGGCCAGCGGCCCGGAACATCTCACCGCCCGGGACCGGCACGTCGCCACGGCACGGCCAGCAGCCCGGAACATCACACCAACATGGGCAACCACGTTGCCACGGCACGTCCAGCGGACAGGAACATCTCACCTCCCAGGGCCAGCACGTCGCCACGGAATGGCCAGAGGCCCGGAACATCTCACCATTCCGGGCTGGAGCGTTGCCACGGAACGGCCAGCGGCCCGGCATATCTCACCACCCTGGACCAGCACGTCGCCACGGCACGGCTGGCGGATCGGAACATCTCATACCCTAGGCCATCACGTCGCCACGGCACGGCCAGCGGCCCGGAACATCTCACCGCCCGGGACCGGCACGTCGCCACGGCACGGCCAGCGGCCCGGAACATCTCACCATCCGGGACCGGCACGTCGCCACGGCACGGCCAGCGGACAGGAACATCTCACTGCCGGGAACCGGCACGTTGCCTCAACACGGCCAGTGGACCGGAACATCTCAGCACCCGGGGCCGGCACGTCGCCATGGCAACGCCAGCGGCCCGGAACATCTCACCACCCGGGGCCGGCACGTCGCCACGGCACGGCCAGCGAACCGGAACATCTCACCACACTGGCCCGTCACGTCGCCACGGCACGGCCAGCGGCCCGGAACATCTCACCGCCCGGGACCGGCATGTCGCCACGGCACGGCAAGCGGCCCGGAACATCTCACTACCCGGAACCGGCACGTAGCCTCGGCACGGCCAGCGGCCCGGAACATCTCACCACCGGGGGCCGGCACGTCGCCACGGCACGGCCAGCGGCCCGGAACATCTCACTATCCGGGACCGGCACGTCGCCACGGCACGGCCAGCGGACCGGAACATCTCACTACCCGGAACCGGCACGTCGCCTCGGTACGGCCAGCGGCCCGGAACATCTCACCACCCAGGGCCGGCAGGTCGCCACGGCACGGCTGGCGAACCGGAACATCTCACCACCGGGGGCCGGCACGTCGCCACGGCACAGCCAGCGGCCCGGAACATCTCACCACCCGGGACCGGCACGTCGCCACGGCACGGCCAGCGGCCCGGAACATCTCACCGCCCGGGACCGGCACGTCGCCACGGCACGGCCAGCGGCCCGGAACATCTCACTATCCGGGACCGGCACGTCGCCACGGCACGGCCAGCGGACCGGAACATCTCACCACCCGGGGCCGGCACGTCGCCATGGCACGGCCAGCGTACCGGAACATCTCACCACCGGGGCCTGCACGTCGCCACGGCACGGCCAGCGAACCGGAACATCTCACCACCCGGGGCAGGCACGTCGCCACGGCAACGCCAGCGGCCCAGAGCATCTCACCACCCTGGGCCGGCACGTCGCCATGGCACTGCCAGCGGCCCGGAATATCTCAGCCCCCTGGGGCGACACTTTGCCACGGCACGGCCAGCGGCCCGGAATATCTCACCGCCCGGGACCGGCACGTCGCCTCGGCACGGCCAGCGGCCCGGAACATCTCACCGCCGGGGGCCGGCACGTCGCCACGGCACGGCCAGCGGCCCGTAACATCTCACCACCCGGGGCCGGCACGTCGCCACGGCACGGCCAGCGGACCGCAACATCCACCACCCGGGGCCGGCACGTCGCCACGGCACGGCCAGCGGCCCGGAACATCTCGCCACCCGAGGCCAGCACGTCGCCACGACACGGCCAGCGGCCCGGATAATCTCACCACGCGGGACCAGCACATCGCCACGGCACAGCCAACAGCCTGGAATATCTCAGCCCCCTGGGCGACACGTTGCCACGGCACGGCTAGCGGACCGGAACATCCCACCACCCTGGGCGAGCACGTCGCCACGGCATGGCCACCGGACCGGAACATCTCAGCACCCGGGGCCGGCACGTCGCCACGGCACGGCCACCGGACCGGAACATCTCAGCACCCGGGGCCAGCACGTCGCCACGGCACGGCCAGCGGCCCGGAACATCTCAGCCCCCTGGCCCATCACGTCGCCACAGCACGGCCAGCGGCCCGGAATATCTCACCACCCGGGACCGGCACGTCGCCACGGCACGGCAAACGGCCCGGAACATCACACCGCCCGGGACCGGCACGTCGCCACGGCACGGCCAGCGGCCCGGAACATCTCATTATCCGGGACCTGCACGTCGCCACGGCACGGCCACCGGACCGGAACATCTCAGCACCCGGGGCCAGCACGTCGCCTCGGCAAGGCCAGCGGCCCGTAACATCTCACCACCTGGGGCCGGCACGTCGCCACGGCACTGCCAGCGGACCGGAACATCCACCACCCGGGGCCGGCACGTCGCGACGGCACGGCCAGCGGACCGGAACATCTCACCACCCGGGTCCGGCACGTCGCCACGGCACTGCCAGCGGACCGGAACATCCACCACCCGGGGCCGGCACGCCGCCACGGCACGGCCAGCGGACCGGAACATCCACCACCCGGGGCCGGCACGTCGCCCAGGCACGGCCAGCGGCCCGGAACATCTCGCCACCCGAGGCCAGCACGTCGCCACGACACGGCCAGCGGACCGGAACATCTCACCACCCGGGGCCGGCACGTCGCCACGGCACGGCCAGCAGACCGGAACATCTCACTACCCGGGACCGGCACGTCGCCACGGCACGGCCAGTGGCCCGGAACATCTCACCACCGGGGCCGGCACGTCGCCACGGCACGGCCAGCGGACGGGAACATCTCACCACCCGGTGCCGGCACGTCGCCACGGCACGGCCGGCGAACCGGAACATCTCACCACCTGGGGCCGGCACGTCGCCACGGCAAGGCTAGCGGCCCGTAACATCTCACCACCCAGGACCGGCACGTCGCCACGGCACGGCCTGCGGACCGGAACATCTCACCACCCGGAGCAGGCACGTCTCAACGGCACGGCCAGCGGACCGTAACATCTCACCACGCTGGGCTGGTACGTCGCCACGGCACGGCCAGCGGCCCGGACCATCTCACCACCCGGGGCCGGCACGTCGCCACGGCACGGCCAGCGGACCGGACCATCTCACCAACCGGGACCAGCACGTCGCCACGGCACGGCCAGCGGCCCGGAACATCTCACCACCGGGGCCGGCACGTCGCCACGGCACGGCCAGCGGCCCGGAACATCTCACCACCTGGGGCCAGCACGTCGCCACGGCACGGCCAGCGAACCGGAACATCTCACCACACTGGCCCGGCACGTCGCCACGGCACGGCCAGCGGCCTGGAACATCTCACCGCCCGGGACCGGCACGTCGCCACGGCACGGCCAGCGGCCCGGAACATCTCACTACCCGGAACCGGCACGTAGCCTCGGCACGGCCAGCGGCCCGGAACATCTCACCACCGGGGGCCGGCACGTCGCCACGGCACGGCCAGCGGCCCGGAACATCTCACTATCCGGGACCGGCACGTCGCCACGGCACGGCCAGCGGACCGGAACATCTCACTACCCGGAACCGGCACGTCGCCTCGGCACGGCCAGCGGCCCGGAACATCTCACCACCCAGGGCCGGCAGGTCGCCACGGCACGGCCGGCGAACCGGAACATCTCACCACCGGGGGCCGGCACGTCGCCACGGCACGGCCAGCGGCCCGGAACATCTCACCACCCGGGACCGGCACGTCGCCACGGCACGGCCAGCGGCCCGGAACATCTCACTATCCGGGACCGGCACGTCGCCACGGCACGGCCAGCGGACCGGAACATCTCACCACCCGGGGCCGGCACGTCGCCATGGCACGGCCAGCGTACCGGAACGTCTCACCACCCGGGGCCTGCACGTCGACACGGCACGGCCAGCGAACCGGAACATCTCACCACCCGGGGCCGGCACGTCGCCACGGCACGGCCACCGGACCGGAACATCTCAGCACCCGGGGCCAGCACGTCGCCACGGCACGGCCAGCGGCCCGGAACATCTCAGACCCCTGGCCCATCACGTCGCCACAGCACGGCCAGCGGCCCGGAATATCTCAACACCTGGGACCGGCACGTCGCCACGGCACGGCCAGCGGCCCGGAACATCACACCGCCTGGGACCGGCACGTCGCCACGGCACGGCCAGCGGCCCGGAACATCTCATTATCCGGGACCTGCACGTCGCCACGGCACGGCCAGTGGACCGGAACATCTCACTACCCGGAACCGGCACGTCGCCTCGGCACGGCCAGCGGCCCGGAACATCTCACCACCTGGGGCCGGCACGTCGCCACGGCACTGCCAGCGGACTGGAACATCCACCACCCGGGGCCGGCACGTCGCCACGGCACGGCCAGCGGACCGGAACATCTCACCAACCGGGTCCGGCACGTCGCCACGGCACTGCCAGCGGACCGGAACATCCACCACCCGGGGCCGGCACGCCGCCACGGCACGGCCAGCGGACCGGAACATCCACCACCCGGGGCCGGCACGTTGCCCAGGCACGGCCAGCGGCCCGGAACATCTCGCCACCCGAGGCCAGCACGTCGCCACGACACGGCCAGCGGACCGGAACATCTCACCACCCGGGGCCGGCACGTCGCCACGGCACGGCCAGCGGACCGGAACATCTCACTACCCGGGACCAGCACGTCGCCACGGCACGGCCAGCGGCCCGGAACATCTCACCACCGGGGCCGGCACGTCGCCACGGCACGGCCAGCGGACGGGAACATCTCACCACCCGGTGCCGGCACGTCGCCACGGCACGGCCGGCGAACCGGAACATCTCACCACCTGGGGCCGGCACGTCGCCACGGCAAGGCTAGTGGCCCTGAACATCTCACCACCCATTACCGGCACGTCGCCACGGCACGGCCAGCGGACTGGAATATCTCACCACCACCCGGGACCGGCACATCGTCACGGCACGGCCAGCGGACAGGAACATCTCACTACCCGGGACCGGCACTTCGCCACGGCACAGCCAGCGGCCCGGAACATCTCACCACCGGGGCCGGTACATCGCCACGGCACGGCCAGCGGACCGGAACATCTCACCACCCGGGGCCGGCACGTCGCCACGGCAATGCCAGTGGCCCGGAACATCTCACCACCCGGGACCGGCACGTCGCCACGGCACGGCCAGCGGCCCGGAACATCTCACCGCCCGGGACCGGCACGTCGCCACGGCACGGCCAGCGGCCCGGAACATCTCACCGCCCGGGACCGGCACGTCGCCACGGCACGGCCAGCAGCCCGGAACATCACACCAACATGGGCAACCACGTCGCCACGGCACGTCCAGCGGACAGGAACATCTCACCTCCCAGGGCCAGCACGTCGCCACGGAATGGCCAGAGGCCCGGAACATCTCACCATTCCGGGCTGGAGCGTTGCCACGGAACGGCCAGCGGCCCGGCATATCTCACCACCCTGGACCAGCACGTCGCCACGGCACGGCCGGCGGATCGGAACATCTCATACCCTAGGCCATCACGTCGCCACGGCACGGCCAGCGGCCCGGAACATCTCACCGCCCGGGACCGGCACGTCGCCACGGCACGGCCAGCGGCCCGGAACATCTCACTATCCGGGACCGGCACGTCGCCACGGCACGGCCAGCGGACAGGAACATCTCACTGCCGGGAACCTGCACGTCGCCTCAACACGGCCAGTGGACCGGAACATCTCAGCACCCGGGTCCGGCACGTCGCCACGGCACTGCCAGCGGACCGGAACATCCACCACCCGGGGCCGGCACGCCGCCACGGCACGGCCAGCGGACCGGAACATCCACCACCCGGGGCCGGCACGTCGCCCAGGCACGGCCAGCGGCCCGGAACATCTCGCCACCCGAGGCCAGCACGTCGCCACGACACGGCCAGCGGACCGGAACATCTCACCACCCGGGGCCGGCACGTCGCCACGGCACGGCCAGCGGACCGGAACATCTCACTACCCGGGACCGGCACGTCGCCACGGCACGGCCAGCGGCCCGGAACATCTCACCACCGGGGCCGGCACGTCGCCACGGCACGGCCAGCGGACGGGAACATCTCACCACCCGGTGCCGGCACGTCGCCACGGCACGGCCGGCGAACCGGAACATCTCACCACCTGGGGCCGGCACGTCGCCACGGCAAGGCTAGCGGCCCTGAACATCTCACCACCCAGGACCGGCACGTCGCCACGGCACGGCCAGCGGACTGGAATATCTCACCACCACCCGGGACCGGCACATCGTCACGGCACGGCCAGCGGACAGGAACATCTCAACACCTGGGGCCAGCACGTCGGCACGGCACGGCCTGCGGACCGGAACATCTCACCACCCGGGGCAGGCACGTCTCAACGGCACGGCCAGCGGACCGTAACATCTCACCACGCTGGGCTGGTACGTCGCCACGGCACGGCCAGCGGCCCGGACCATCTCACCACCCGGGGCCGGCACGTCGCCACGGCACGGCCAGCGGACCGGACCATCTCACCAACCGGGACCAGCACGTCGCCACGGCACGGCCAGCGGCCCGGAACATCTCACCACCGGGGCTGGCACGTCGCCACGGCACGGCCAGCGGCCCGGAACATCTCACCACCTGGGGCCAGCACGTCGCCACGGCACGGCCAGCGAACCGGAACATCTCACCACACTGGCCCGGCACGTCGCCACGGCACGGCCAGCGGCCCGGAACATCTCACCGCCCGGGACCGGCACGTCGCCACGGCACGGCCAGCGGCCCGGAACATCTCACTACCCGGAACCGGCACGTAGCCTCGGCACGGCCAGCGGCCCGGAACATCTCACCACCGGTGGCCGGCACGTCGCCACGGCACGGCCAGCGGCCCGGAACATCTCACTATCCGGGACCGGCACGTCGCCACGGCACGGCCAGCGGACCGGAACATCTCACTACCCGGAACCGGCACGTCGCCTCGGCACGGCCAGCGGCCCGGAACATCTCACCACCCAGGGCCGGCACGTCGCCACGGCACGGCCAGCGGCCCGGAACATCTCACCACCCGGGACCGGCACGTCGCCACGGCACGGCCAGCGGCCCGGAACATCTCACCGCCCGGAACCGGCACGTCGCCACGGCACGGCCAGCGGCCCGGAACATCTCACTATCCGGGACCGGCACATCGCCACGGCACGGCCAGCGGACCGGAACATCTCACCACCCGGGGCCGGCACGTCGCCATGGCACGGCCAGCGTACCGGAACGTCTCACCACCCGGGGCCTGCACGTCGCCACGGCACGGCCAGCGAACCGGAACATCTCACCACCCGGGGCCGGCACGTCGCCACGGCAACGCCAGCGGCCCGGAGCATCTCACCACCCTGGGCCGGCACGTCGCCATGGCACTGCCAGCGGCCCGGAATATCTCAGCCCCCTGGGGCGACACTTCGCCACGGCACGGCCTGCGGCCCGGAACATCTCACCGCCCGGGACCGGCACGTCGCCTCGGCACGGCCAGCGGACCGGAACATGTCACCGCCGGGGGCCGGCACGTCGCCACGGCACGGCCAGCGGCCCGTAACATCTCACCACCCGGGGCCGGCACGTCGCCACGGCACGGCCAGCGGACCGCAACATCCACCACCCGGGGCCGGCACGTCGCCACGGCACGGCCAGCGGCCCGGAACATCTCGCCACCCGAGGCCGGCACGTCGCCACGACACGGCCAGCGGCCCGGAACATCTCACCACGCGGGACCAGCACATCGCCACGGCACAGCCAGCGGCCTGGAATATTTCAGCCCCCTGGGCGACACGTTGCCACGGCACGGCTAGCGGACCGGAACATCCCACCACCCTGGGCGAGCACGTCGCCACAGCATGGCCACCGGACCGGAACATCTCAGCACCCGGGGCCGGCACGTCGCCACGGCACGGCCAGCGGCCCGGAACATCTCACCGCCCGGGACCGGCACGTCGCCACGGCACGGCCAGTGGCCTGGAACATCTCACCATCCGGGACCGGCACGTCGCCACGGCACGGCCAGCGGACAGGAACATCTCACTGCCGGGAACCGTCACGTCGCCTCAACACGGCCAGTGGACCGGAACATCTCAGCACCCGGGGCCGGCACGTCGCCATGGCAACGCCAGCGGCCCGGAACATCTCACCACCCGGGGCCGGCACGTCGCCACGGCACGGCCAGCGAACCGGAACATCTCACCACACTGGCCCGTCACGTCGCCACGGCACGGCCAGCGGCCCGGAACATCTCACTGCCCGGGACCGGCATGTCGCCACGGCACGGCAAGCGGCCCGGAACATCTCACTACCCGGAACCGGCACGTAGCCTCGGCACGGCCAGCGGCCCGGAACATCTCACCACCGGGGGCCGGCACGTCGCCACGGCACGGCCAGCGGCCCGGAACATCTCACTATCCGGGACCGGCACGTCGCCACGGCACGGCCAACGGACCGGAACATCTCACTACCCGGAACCGGCACGTCGCCTCGGTACGGCCAGCGGCCCGGAACATCTCACCACCCAGGGCCGGCAGGTCGCCACGGCACGGCTGGCGAACCGGAACATCTCACCACCGGGGGCCGGCACGTCGCCACGTCACAGCCAGCGGCCCGGAACATCTCACCACCCGGGACCGGCACGTCGCCACGGCACGGCCAGCGGCCCGGAACATCTCACCGCCCGGGACCGGCACGTCGCCACGGCACGGCCAGCGGCCCGGAACATCTCACTATCCGGGACCGGCACGTCGCCACGGCACGGCCAGCGGACCGGAACATCTCACCACCCGGGGCCGGCACGTCGCCATGGCACGGCCAGCGTACCGGAACATCTCACCACCCGGGGCCTGCACGTCGCCACGGCACGGCCAGCGAACCGGAACATCTCACCACCCGGGGCCGGCACGTCGCCACGGCAACGCCAGCGGCCCAGAGCATCTCACCACCCTGGGCCGGCACGTCGCCATGGCACTGCCAGCGGCCCGGAATATCTCAGCCCCCTGGGGCGACACTTTGCCACGGCACGGCCAGCGGCCCGGAACATCTCGCCACCCGAGGCCAGCACGTCGCCACGACACGGCCAGCGGCCCGGATAATCTCACCACGCGGGACCAGCACATCGCCACGGCACAGCCAACAGCCTGGAATATCTCAGCCCCCTGGGCGACACGTTGCCTCGGCACGGCCAGCGGTCCGGAACATCTCACCACCCAGGGCCGGCAGGTCGCCACGGCACGGCGGGCGAACCGGAACATCTCACCACCGGGGGCCGGCACGTCGCCACGGCACGGCCAGCGGCCCGGAACATCTCACCACCCGGGACCGGCACGTCGCCACGGCACGGCCAGCGGCCCGGAACATCTCGCCGCCCGGGACCGGCACGTCGCCACGGCACGGCCAGCGGCCCGGAACATCTCACTATCCGGGACCGGCACGTCGCCACGGCACGGCCAGCGGACCGGAACATCTCACCACCCGGGGCCGGCACGTCGCCATGGCACGGCCAGCGTACCGGAACGTCTCACCACCCGGGGCCTGCACGTCGCCACGGCACGGCCAGCGAACCGGAACATCTCACCACCCGGGGCCGGCACGTCGCCACGGCAACGCCAGCGGCCCGGAGAATCTCACCACCCTGGGCCGGCACGTCGCCATGGCACTGCCAGCGGCCCGGAATATCTCAGCCCCCTGGGGCGACACTTCGCCACGGCACGGCCTGCGGCCCGGAACATCTCACCGCCCGGGACCGGCACGTCGCCTCGGCACGGCCAGCGGCCCGGAACATCTCACCGCCGGGGGCCGGCACGTCGCCACGGCACGGCCAGCGGCCCGTAACATCTCAGCACCCGGGGCCGGCACGTCACCACGGCACGGCCAGCGGACCGCAACATCCACCACCCGGGGCCGGCACGTCGCCACGGCACGGCCAGCGGCCCGGAACATCTCGCCACCCGAGGCCAGCACGTCGCCACGACACGGCCAGCGGCCCGGAACATCTCACCACGCGGGACCAGCACATCGCCACGGCACAGCCAGCGGCCTGGAATATCTCAGCCCCCTGGGCGACACGTTGCCACGGCACGGCTAGCGGACCGGAACATCCCACCACCCTGGGCGAGCACGTCGCCACAGCATGACCACCGGACCGGAACATCTCAGCACCCGGGGCCGGCACGTCGCCACGGCACGGCCACCGGACCGGAACATCTCAGCACCCGGGGCCAGCACGTCGCCACGGCACGGCCAGCGGCCCGGAACATCTCAGACCCCTGGCCCATCACGTCGCCACAGCACGGCCAGCGGCCCGGAATATCTCAACACCTGGGACCGGCACGTCGCCACGGCACGGCCAGCGGCCCGGAACATCACACCGCCTGGGACCGGCACGTCGCCACGGCACGGCCAGCGGCCCGGAACATCTCATTATCCGGGACCTGCACGTCGCCACGTCACGGCCAGCGGCCCGGAACATCTCACCACCTGGGGCCGGCACGTCGCCACGGCACTGCCAGCGGACTGGAACATCCACCACCCGGGGCCGGCACGTCGCCACGGCACGGCCAGCGGACCGGAACATCTCACCACCCGGGTCCGGCACGTCGCCACGGCACTGCCAGCGGACCGGAACATCCACCACCCGGGGCCGGCACGCCGCCACGGCACGGCCAGCGGACCGGAACATCCACCACCCGGGGCCGGCACGTCGCCCAGGCACGGCCAGCGGCCCGGAACATCTCGCCACCCGAGGCCAGCACGTCGCCACGACACGGCCAGCGGACCGGAACATCTCACCACCCGGGGCCGGCACGTCGCCACGGCACGGCCAGCGGACCGGAACATCTCACTACCCGGGACCAGCACGTCGCCACGGCACGGCCAGCGGCCCGGAACATCTCACCACCGGGGCCGGCACGTCGCCACGGCACGGCCAGCGGACGGGAATATCTCACCACCCGGTGCCGGCACGTCGCCACGGCACGGCCGGCGAACCGGAACATCTCACCACCTGGGGCCGGCACGTCGCCACGGCAAGGCTAGTGGCCCTGAACATCTCACCACCCAGTACCGGCACGTCGCCACGGCACGGCCAGCGGACTGGAATATCTCACCACCACCCGGGACCGGCACATCGTCACGGCACGGCCAGCGGACAGGAACATCTCACTACCCGGGACCGGCACGTCGCCACGGCACAGCCAGCGGCCCGGAACATCTCACCACCGGGGCCGGTACATCGCCACGGCACGGCCAGCGGACCGGAACATCTCACCACCCGGGGCCGGCACGTCGCCACGGCAATGCCAGTGGCCCGGAACATCTCACCACCCGGGACCGGCACGTCGCCACGGCACGGCCAGCGGCCCGGAACATCTCACCGCCCGGGACCGGCACGTCGCCACGGCACGGCCAGCGGCCCGGAACATCTCACCGCCCGGGACCGGCACGTCGCCACGGCACGGCCAGCAGCCCGGAACATCACACCAACATGGGCAACCACGTCGCCACGGCACGTCCAGCGGACAGGAACATCTCACCTCCCAGGGCCAGCACGTCGCCACGGAATGGCCAGAGGCCCGGAACATCTCACCATTCCGGGCTGGAGCGTTGCCACGGAACGGCCAGCGGCCCGGCATATCTCACCACCCTGGACCAGCACGTCGCCACGGCACGGCCGGCGGATCGGAACATCTCATACCCTAGGCCATCACGTCGCCACGGCACGGCCAGCGGCCCGGAACATCTCACCGCCCGGGACCGGCACGTCGCCACGGCACGGCCAGCGGCCCGGAACATCTCACTATCCGGGACCGGCACGTCGCCACGGCACGGCCAGCGGACAGGAACATCTCACTGCCGGGAACCGGCACGTCGCCTCAACACGGCCAGTGGACCGGAACATCTCAGCACCCGGGTCCGGCACGTCGCCACGGCACTGCCAGCGGACCGGAACATCCACCACCCGGGGCCGGCACGCCGCCACGGCACGGCCAGCGGACCGGAACATCCACCACCCGGGGCCGGCACGTCGCCCAGGCACGGCCAGCGGCCCGGAACATCTCGCCACCCGAGGCCAGCACGTCGCCACGACACGGCCAGCGGACCGGAACATCTCACCACCCGGGGCCGGCACGTCGCCACGGCACGGCCAGCGGACCGGAACATCTCACTACCCGGGACCGGCACGTCGCCACGGCACGGCCAGCGGCCCGGAACATCTCACCACCGGGGCCGGCACGTCGCCACGGCACGGCCAGCGGACGGGAACATCTCACCACCCGGTGCCGGCACGTCGCCACGGCACGGCCGGCGAACCGGAACATCTCACCACCTGGGGCCGGCACGTCGCCACGGCAAGGCTAGCGGCCCTGAACATCTCACCACCCAGGACCGGCACGTCGCCACGGCACGGCCAGCGGACTGGAATATCTCACCACCACCCGGGACCGGCACATCGTCACGGCACGGCCAGCGGACAGGAACATCTCAACACCTGGGGCCAGCACGTCGGCAGGGCACGGCCTGCGGACCGGAACATCTCACCACACGGGGCAGGCACGTCTCAACGGCACGGCCAGCGGACCGTAACATCTCACCACGCTGGGCTGGTACGTCGCCACGGCACGGCCAGCGGCCCGGACCATCTCACCACCCGGGGCCGGCACGTCGCCACGGCACGGCCAGCGGCCCGGAACATCTCACCACCGGGGCTGGCACGTCGCCACGGCACGGCCAGCGGCCCGGAACATCTCACCACCTGGGGCCAGCACGTCGCCACGGCACGGCCAGCGAACCGGAACATCTCACCACACTGGCCCGGCACGTCGCCACGGCACGGCCAGCGGCCCGGAACATCTCACCGCCCGGGACCGGCACGTCGCCACGGCACGGCCAGCGGCCCGGAACATCTCACTACCCGGAACCGGCACGTAGCCTCGGCACGGCCAGCGGCCCGGAACATCTCACCACCGGTGGCCGGCACGTCGCCACGGCACGGCCAGCGGCCCGGAACATCTCACCGCCCGGGACCGGCACGTCGCCACGGCACGGCCAGCGGCCCGGAACATCTCACTACCCGGAACCGGCACGTAGCCTCGGCACGGCCAGCGGCCCGGAACATCTCACCACCGGTGGCCGGCACGTCGCCACGGCACGGCCAGCGGCCCGGAACATCTCACCACCTGGGGCCGGCACGTCGCCACGGCACTGCCAGCGGACCGGAACATCCACCACCCGGGGCCGGCACGTCGCCACGGCACGGCCAGCGGACCGGAACATCTCACCACCCGGGTCCGGCACGTCGCCACGGCACTGCCAGCGGACCGGAACATCCACCACCCGGGGCCGGCACGCCGCCACGGCACGGCCAGCGGACCGGAACATCCACCACCCGGGGCCGGCACGTCGCCCAGGCACGGCCAGCGGCCCGGAACATCTCGCCACCCGAGGCCAGCACGTCGCCACGACACGGCCAGCGGACCGGAACATCTCACCACCCGGGGCCGGCACGTCGCCACGGCACGGCCAGCGGACCGGAACATCTCACTACCCGGGACCGGCACGTCGCCACGGCACGGCCAGCGGCCCGGAACATCTCACCACCGGGGCCGGCACGTCGCCACGGCACGGCCAGCGGACGGGAACATCTCACCACCCGGTGCCGGCACGTCGCCACGGCACGGCCGGCGAACCGGAACATCTCACCACCTGGGGCCGGCACGTCGCCACGGCAAGGCTAGTGGCCCTGAACATCTCACCACCCAGGACCGGCACGTCGCCACGGCACGGCCAGCGGACTGGAATATCTCACCACCACCCGGGACCGGCACATCGTCACGGCACGGCCAGCGGACAGGAACATCTCACTACCCGGGACCGGCACGTCGCCACGGCACAGCCAGCGGCCCGGAACATATCACCACCCGGGGCCGGTACATCGCCACGGCACGGCCAGCGGACCGGAACATCTCACCACCCGGGGCCGGCACGTCGCCACGGCAATGCCAGTGGCCCGGAACATCTCACCACCCGGGACCGGCACGTCGCCACGGCACGGCCAGCGGCCCGGAACATCTCACCGCCCGGGACCGGCACGTCGCCACGGCACGGCCAGCGGCCCGGAACATCTCACCGCCCGGGACCGGCACGTCGCCACGGCACGGCCAGCAGCCCGGAACATCACACCAACATGGGCAACCACGTCGCCACGGCACGTCCAGCGGACAGGAACATCTCACCTCCCAGGGCCAGCACGTCGCCACGGAATGGCCAGAGGCCCGGAACATCTCACCGTTCCGGGCTGGAGCGTTGCCACGGAACGGCCAGCGGCCCGGCATATCTCACCACCCTGGACCAGCACGTCGCCACGGCACGGCCGGCGGATCGGAACATCTCATACCCTAGGGCATCACGTCGCCACGGCACGGCCAGCGGCCCGGAACATCTCACCGCCCGGGACCGGCACGTCGCCACGGCACGGCCAGCGGCCCGGAACATCTCACTATCCGGGACCGGCACGTCGCCACGGCACGGCCAGCGGAAAGGAACATCTCACTGCCGGGAACCGGCACGTCGCCTCAACACGGCCAGTGGACCGGAACATCTCAGCACCCGGGGCCGGCACGTCGCCATGGCAACGCCAGCGGCCCGGAACATCTCACCACCCGGGGCCGGCACGTCGCCACGGCACGGCCAGCGAACCGGAACATCTCACCACACTGGCCCGTCACGTCGCCACGGCACGGCCAGCGGCCCGGAACATCTCACCGCCCGGGACCGGCACGTCGCCACGGCACGGCAAGCGGCCCGGAACATCTCACTACCCGGAACCGGCACGTAGCCTCGGCACGGCCAGCGGCCCGGAACATCTCACAACCCGGGGCCGGCACGTCGCCACGGCACGGCCAGCGGCCCGGAACATCTCACTATCCGGGACCGGCACGTCGCCACGGCACGGCCAGCGGACCGGAACATCTCACCGCCCGGGACCGGCACGACGCCTCGGCACGGCCAGCGGCCCGGAACATCTCACCGCCGGGGGCCGGCACGTCGCCACGGCACGGCCAGCGGCCCGTAACATCTCACCACCCGGGGCCGGCACGTCGCCACGGCACGGCCAGCGGACCACAACATCCACCACCCGGGGACGGCACGTCGCCACGGTACGGCCAGCGGCCCGGAACATCTCGCCACCCGAGGCCAGCACGTCGCCACGACACGGCCAGCGGCCCGGATAATCTCACCACGCGGGACCAGCACATCGCCACGGCACAGCCAACAGCCTGGAATATCTCAGCCCCCTGGGCGACACGTTGCCACGGCACGGCTAGCGGACCGGAACATCCCACCACCCTGGGCGAGCACGTCGCCACGGCATGGCCACCGGACCGGAACATCTCAGCACCCGGGGCCGGCACGTCGCCACGGCACGGCCACCGGACCGGAACATCTCAGCACCCGGGGCCAGCACGTCGCCACAGCACGGCCAGCGGCCCGGAATATCTCACCACCCGGGACCGGCACGTCGCCACGGCACGGCCAGCGGCCCGGAACATCACACCGCCCGGGACCGGCACGTCGCCACGGCACGGCCAGCGGCCCGGAACATCTCATTATCCGGGACCTGCACGTCGCCACGGCACGGCCAGTGGACCGGAACATCTCACTACCCGGAACCGGCACGTCGCCTCGGCACGGCCAGCGGCCCGGAACATCTCACCACCTGGGGCCGGCACGTTGCCACGGCACTGCCAGCGGACCGGAACATCCACCATCCGGGGCCGGCACGTCGCCACGGCACGGCCAGCGGACCGGAACATCTCACCACCCGGGTCCGGCACGTCGCCACGGCACTGCCAGCGGACCGGAACATCCACCACCCGGGGCCGGCACGCCGCCACGGCACGGCCAGCGGACCGGAACATCCACCACCCGGGGCCGGCACGTCGCCCAGGCACGGCCAGCGGCCCGGAACATCTCGCCACCCGAGGCCAGCACGTCGCCACGACACGGCCAGCGGACCGGAACATCTCACCACCCGGGGCCGGCACGTCGCCACGGTACGGCCAGCGGACCGGAACATCTCACTACCCGGGACCGGCACGTCGCCACGGCACGGCCAGCGGCCCGGAACATCTCACCACCGGGGCCGGCACGTCGCCACGGCACGGCCAGCGGACGGGAACATCTCACCACCCGGTGCCGGCACGTCGCCACGGCACGGCCGGCGAACCGGAACATCTCACCACCTGGGGCCGGCACGTCGCCACGGCAAGGCTAGCGGCCCTGAACATCTCACCACCCAGGACCGGCACGTCACCACGGCACGGCCAGCGGACTGGAATATCTCACCACCACCCGGGACCGGCACATCGTCACGGCACGGCCAGCGGACAGGAACATCTCACTACCCGGGACCGGCACGTCGCCACGGCACAGCCAGCGGCCCGGAACATCTCACCACCGGGGCCGGTACATCGCCACGGCACGGCCAGCGGACCGGAACATCTCACCACCCGGGGCCGGCACGTCGCCAAGGCAATGCCAGTGGCCCGGAACATCTCACCTCCCGGGACCGGCACGTCGCCACGGCACGGCCAGCGGCCCGGAACATCTCACCGCCCGGGACCGGCACGTCGCCACGGCACGGCCAGCGGCCCGGAACATCTCACCGCCCATGACCGGCACGTCGCCCGGCACGGCCAGCAGCCCGGAACATCACACCAACATGGGCAACCACGTCGCCACGGCACGTCCAGCGGACAGGAACATCTCACCTCCCAGGGCCAGCACGTCGCCACGGAATGGCCAGAGGCCCGGAACATCTCACCATTCCGGGCTGGAGCGTTGCCACGGAACGGCCAGCGGCCCGGCATATCTCACCACCCTGGACCAGCACGTCGCCACGGCACGGCCGGCGAACCGGAACATCTCACTACCCTGGCCCGTCACGTCGCAACGGCACGGCCACCGGCCCGGAACATCTCACCACCCGGGACCGGCACGTCACCACGGCACGGCCAGCGGACCGGAACATCTAAGCACCCGGGGCCGGCACGTCGCCACGGCACGGCCAGCGAACCGGAACATCTCATCACCCGGGCCCGGCACGTCGCCATGGCACGGCCAGCGGCCCGGAATATCTCAGCCCCCTGGGGCGACACGTCGCCACGGCACGGCCAGCCGCCCGGACCATCTCACCACCCGGGGCCGGCACGTCGCCACGGCACGGCCAGCGAACCAGAACATCTCACCACCCTGGCCCGTCATGTCGCCACGGCACGGCCAGAGGCCCGGAACATCTCACCACCCGGGACCGGCATGTCGCCACGGCACGGCCAGCGAACCGGAACATCTCACAACCCGGGGCCGGCACGTCGCCACGGCAACGCCAGCGGCCCGGAATATCTCACCACCCAGGACCGGCACGTCACCACGGCACGGCCAGCGGACCGTCATATCTCAGCACCCGGGGCCGGCACGTCGCCACGGCACAGGCAGCGGACCGGAGCATCTCACCACCCTGGGCCGGCACGTCGCCACGGCACGGCCAGCGGCCCGGAACATCTCACTACCCGGGGCCGGCACGTCGCCACGGCACGGCCAGCGGACCGGAACATCTCACCGCCCGGGACCGGCACGTCGCCACGGCACGGCCAGCGGCCCAGAACATCTCACTGCCCGGAACCGGCACGTCGCCTCGGCACGGCCAGCGGCCCGGAACATCTCACCACCTGGGGCCAGCACGTCGGCACGGCACGGCCTGCGGACCGGAACATCTCACCACCCGGGGCAGGCACGTCTCAACGGCACGGCCAGCGGACCGTAACATCTCACCACGCTGGGCTGGTACGTCGCCACGGCACGGCCAGCGGCCCGGACCATCTAACCACCCGGGGCCGGCACGTCGCCACGGCACGGCCAGCGGACCGGACCATCTCACCAACCGGGACCAGCACGTCGCCACGGCACGGCCAGCGGCCCGGAACATCTCACCACCGGGGCCGGCACGTCGCCACGGCACGGCCAGCGGCCCGGAACATCTCACCACCTGGGACCAGCACGTCGCCACGGCACGGACAGCGAACCGGAACATCTCACCACACTGGCCCGGCACGTCGCCACGGCACGGCCAGCGGCCCGGAACATCTCACCGCCCGGGACCGGCACGTCGCCAGGGCACGGCCAGCGGCCCGGAACATCTCACTACCCGGAACCGGCACGTAGCCTCGGCACGGCCAGCGGCCCGGAACATCTCACCACCCGGGGCGGGCACGTCGCCACGGCACGGCCAGCGGACCGGAACATCTCACCACCCGGGGCCGGCACGTCGCCACGGCACGGCCAGCGGCCCGGAACATCTCACCACCCGGGGCCGGCACGTCGCCACGGCACTGCCAGCGGACCGGAACATCCACCACCCGGGGCCGGCACGTCGCCACGGCACGGCCAGCGGACCGGAACATCCACCACCCGGGGCCGGCACGTCGCCACGGCACGGCCAGCGGCCCGGAACATCTCGCCACCCGGGACCGGCACGTCGCCACGGCACGGCCAGCGGCCCGGAACATCTCACTATCCGGGACCGGCACGTCGCCACGGCACGGCCAGCGGACCGGAACATCTCACTGCCGGGAACCGGCACGTCGCCTCAACACGGACAGTGGACCGGAACATCTGTATTGGGTCTGGCTGAACTGGAATCGGTTTTCCCCTATAGCAGCCCTCACGGTGCTGTGGTTTATGCTGGGAGCTGCAGGGTGTTGATAGCACCCTGGTGTTGTGGCTGCTGCTGAGCAGTGCTTACACAGCACCAAGGCTCTTTCTGATATTTTCCCCAGTGGGACGGGGTGGGCAAGATCTTGGGAGGGGACACAGCCAGGACAGCTGACCCAAACCGACCAAAGGGATATTCCATACCATATGACGTCTGCTCAGTATAAAGCTGGGAGAAAGGAGGAAGGGGGTGGGGTCACCCTTGGTCCTCCGAGGCAACTACTACGCGTATTGGAGCCCTGCTTCCTGAGAAGGCCCGACATCGCCTCTTCATGGGAAGTAGAGAATAAATCTGTTTGCTTTTGCTTCCGCGCGCGGACTTTTGCTTTGCTTTGCTTATATTAAAACTGCTTTTGTTTCACCCACAAGGGTTAGTTTATCTTCTTTCCCCTCTTTACCCTGTTGAGAAAACAAAGGGAAGGGGGGGGGGGAAGTGATAGAGCGACTTGGTGGATACCTGGCATTTAGCCAGAGTCAAACCATCACAGTCTATTCTGGCGCCCAACGTGGGGCAAAACAACAGCAGTTTTATATTAAATGTGCTGTAGCTATAGTAGTTATTAAGCAACAAGCTCTTGTGCTGGTCACGGGCTTGTTTATTGCGCTGCTTATCTTTATTTTGTTAAGCTCGGGAACATGCTGCAAGGAATCGGGAACATCATGAGTGGTTTTATTTTGCAGGCTCCCGAGGTACTTAGTCATCCTTATGTTAGTTCATTGATACTCTTTATTAATGCTGTTCGCCTGTTGTGGGTTGTGTGGAGCTCGGTATGCTCTTGGTGTAAGAGAACGCAAATTTTGAGTGAATCGGTGCCAAAATGTGCTCTGAGGCGGCCTGTTCCTGGGTGGCAGGGAGAGTGGAAGGAGTTGGGCAGATTCCTAGGACGGTTATCACCTCCTGTAGCCTGGGATCTCACCCCTGAACAGGCAAGCAACCCCACAAAATTGACACATCACCTGATAGAGGGGTGCCTTGCCTATCCCAATGAGAATCAACAACTTCTAGCACTTTACTGGGGCCTGGCCTGTGCTTATCGAGCTGCAGTTCAGCACTCTCAAAGGGCTGTGGTTGACATGGGAACTCAAACAATAACAACAACAGAGATTGCCCCAGTAGTAAAAAAGAAACAATGGACAAGGAGAACAACAGGCCCATACCCTCGATTAATAAGGGAGGAGAAAGAGGAGGAAGAAGCTGGTCCTTCAGCAAAGGTATCAGAAGAGGGAATAACAGAACTGAAACAGGAGGCAGAAACTACCCGGTCCCTGACGTCATCAGAACTGCGAGATCTGCGGAAAGACTACTGCCGCCAGCCGGGTGAGCGGATCGCTGCCTGGCTGCTGCGATGCTGGGATAACGGGGCAGATGCTCAACAGCTGGAAGGTAAGGAAGCCCAACAGCTGGGTTCCCTTGCTAGAAATCGAGGAATTGAAAGGGGCATTGGAAAGGAGACAGCAATTTGCAGTCTGTGGAGACGGCTCCTTTCAAGTGTTAAAGCAAGGTATCCTTTTAAGGAAGATCTTATGGACCACACCCCAGGGAAGTGGGCTACTGCAGATGAAGGTGTCCAGTACCTGAGAGAATTAGCAGTGATGGAAGTCATCTATGGTGATCCAGATAATGATGAAGCCCCTAAAAATCCAGAGGATGTCCCATGCACACGGGCCATGTGGAGGAAGGTGATTAAAGGTGCGCCATCCTCGTATTCTGCCGGCTTGGCCGCAATGTACTACCCAGAAATGGATGCAGGAGAAGGACTAAGATGTACGCCAACTGTGGAGGCAGTCTCTTCCTGGCTTCAGAACTTTGAAGAGAGTCTTGGTACCTCCTCATCTCTACGGGCGAGTGCCCTGGATGTTAGGAGCTCCCCAAGAAATCATTTCTCTTCTGTCCCAGTCAGGGGGAAAGGAAAGCCAAGGCGCATGACACGTGGCGAACTCTGGTTCTTCCTGCGCGACCAGGGGGAGGACATGAGGAAGTGGGATGGTCAACCCACCTTTAAGTTGGAAGCACGTGTACATGAATTGCGAGGAAAGACCCCTGCCAACAAGAAGACATCTAAGAAGGTTGCTAATGTAGCTGGTGTAAAACCACAAGGAAGTAACCAGCAATCTCCCAGATACAGAAAGACTGAGATCACCTCCCTTGATCCTGAAGAAGGAACCTCTGGCCTGGCACGGCAAGAGTCAGACAGTGAGTACTCCGACCAAGAACAGGAATAGAGGGCCCCTGCCTCCAGCCAGGAGGAGGAAAGGGATGATCGGGTGTATTGGACAGTGTGGATTCGATGGCCTGGCACATCAAATCCACAGAAGTACCAGGCTTTAATTGACACCGGGGCACAATGTACACTAATGCCGTCAAGTTATAGAGGGGCAGAACCTATCTGGATCTCAGGAGTGACAGGGGGCTGTCAAGAACTATCAGTATTGGAGGCCGAGGTTAGCTTGACTGGGGACAAGTGGGAAAAACATCCCATTGTAACTGGCCCAGAAGCCCCTTGCATCTTGGGCATTGACTATCTCAAGAGGGGATACTTCAAAGACCCAAAAGGATACCGATGGGCTTTTGGTGTGGCCAGTGTGAATACAGAAAAGGTAAAACAGTTGTCTAATCTGCCCGGCCTCTCAGAAGATCCTTTTGTTGTGGGACTGTTGCAAGTTGAAGAACAACAGGTGCCAATTGCTATGAGGACCGTGCACCGACGGCAGTATCGTACAAACCGAGACTCTCTGGCTCCCATCCAAGAATTGATTCGTCAACTGGAGAACCAAGGTGTCATCAGTAAGACACATTCGCCTTTTAATAGCCCAATATGGCCAGTGCGAAAGTCTGACGGAGGGTGGAGGTTAACAGTAGACTATCGTGGCCTGAATGAAGTGACGCCACCACTGAGTGCTGCTGTACCAGATATGTTAGAGCTCCAGTATGAACTGGAGTCAAAGGCAGCCAAGTGGTACGCCACAATTGACATTGCCAATGCATTCTTTTCAATTCCTTTGGCAGAAGAGTGCAGGCCACAGTTTGCTTTCACGTGGAGGGGTGTCCAGTATACCTGGAATCGACTGCCCCAGGGGTGGAAGCACAGCCCCACTATTTGTCATGGACTAATTCAAACTGCACTGGAAAAGGGTGATGCCCCTGAACATCTACAATACATTGATGACATCATTGTGTGGGGCAATGAGGCAGAAGAAGTGTTCAAGAAAGGACAAAGAGTAATTGAGATTCTTCTGAGAGCTGGGTTTGCCATAAAGAAAAGCAAGGTCAAGGGACCAGCACGAGAAATTCAGTTCTTGGGAATAAAATGGCAAGATGGACGCCGTCATGTGCCATTGGATGTTGTCAACAAGATAGCAACTATGTCTCCACCGACCAACAAGAAGGAAACACAAGCTTTCCTAGGACTTGTGGGATTTTGGAGGATGCATATTCCAGGTTACAGTCAGCTTGTGAGCCCTCTCTATCAAGTGACCCGAAAGAAGAACAATTTTCAGTGGGGTCCTGAGCAGCAACAAGCCTTTGAGCACATCAAACAAGAGATAGCTCGAGCGGTAGCTCTTGGGCCTGTTCGGACAGGACCAGCTGTGCAAAATATACTTTACACATCAACTGGGGAGCACGGACTCACATGGAGCCTCTGGCAGAAGATACCAGGTGAAACTCGAGGTCGACCATTAGGATTTTGGAGCCGGGGATATCGAGGATCAGAAGCCCACTACACTCCGACTGAAAAGGAGATACTGGCAGCATATGAGGGGATTCGAGCTGCTTCAGAAGTTGTTGGTACAGAAGCACAGCTCCTCTTGGCACCACGGCTGCCTGTATTACATTGGATGTTCAAAGGAAACATCCCTTCCACACACCATGCAACCAGTGCTACCTGGAGTAAATGGGTCGCGTTAATCACTCAACGGGCTCGACTGGGGAAACCCAACCATCCAGGGATCCTGGAAGAGATCATGGACTGGCCAGAAGGTAGAGATTTTGGAGTGCGGCCTGAGGAGGTGGCTCGTGCCCAAGAGGCACCGCCATATAACGAGTTACCAGAAGATGAGAGGCGTTATGCTCTCTTTACTGATGGATCCTGTCGTGTGGTAGGAAGCCATCGGAAGTGGAAAGCTGCTGTGTGGAGTCCCACAAGACAAGTCGTTGAGGCCACTGAAGGAGAAGGAGAGTCAAGTCAGTTCGCAGAAGTAAAAGCGATCCAACTTGCCCTAAAGATTGCTGAACGGGAAAAGTGGCCAGTATTATATCTCTACACGGACTCCTGGATGGTGGCTAACGCCCTGTGGGGGTGGCTACAGGAGTGGAAGAAGACCAATTGGCAGCGCAGAGGTAAACCCATCTGGGCTGCTGCATTGTGGCAGGACATCGCTGCCCGAGTGGAAAACGTGGCTCTAAAGGTGCGTCATGTAGATGCTCATGTGCCCAAAAGGCGTGCCACTGAAGAACACCAAAACAATGAGCAAGCAGACAAAGCTGCCAAAATTGAAGTAGCTCGGCTGGACCTGGACTGGGAGCGTAAGGGTGAGCTGTTTGTAGCTCGATGGGCCCATGAAACATCAGGGCATCTTGGCAGAGATGCAACGTACAGATGGGCTCGTGATCGAGGGGTGGACCTGACCATGGAGGCCATCTCACAGGTCACTCACGAATGTGAAACATGTGCTGCAATCAAGCGAGCCACACGAGTAAAGTCTCCCTGGAACAGAGGGCGATGGCTGAGTTTTCAATACGGTGAGGCCTGGCAGATTGACTATATTGGACCACTGCCACGAACACGCCAAGGCAAGCGCTACATACTCACCATGGTAGAAGCAACTACGGGTTGGCTAGAAACATACCCTGTAAATCATGCCACTGCCCGAAATACCATCTTGGGTCTTGAAAGGCAAATTTTATGGCGACATGGTACTTCTGAAAGAATCGAGTCAGACAACGGGACCCATTTTCGAAATAATCTTATAAACTCCTGGGCAAAGAAACATGGCATTGAGTGGGTGTATCACATCCCTTATTACCCACAAGCGTCTGGAAAGATTGAAAGATATAATGGACTGTTGAAGACTATGTTGAGAGCATTGGACAATGGGGGATGGAAGCATTGGGATATAAATTTAGCAGAAGCCACTTGGCTAATTAATACCAGAGGATCTGTTAACCGTCCTGGGCCTGCCCAAACAAACCCCCTTCATACTGTGGGAGGAGATAAGGTCCCTGTAGTACACACAGGGAGGTGGCTGGGGAAGGCAGTGTGGATTGCTCCTCCCTTGGGAAAAGGCAAGCCCACTCGTGGGATTGTCTTTGCCCAGGGACCTGGATGTACTTGGTGGGTAATGCGGGAGGATGGGACTACTCAGTGTGTGCCTCAAGAACATTTAACCTTGGGGGGAAAGTAATCTGTGGGATGAGTTGTATGTTGCAGGAAGTGATGGAGGAAGTAGGAACGATGAAGAGTGAACCAGACACGTGCAATGACGACCCAAACCTAGCCGGTGCTGGAGTCCAACGGTCAAGCATACTTCTGTCCTGAGCATCTATCTTGACAGATGGAAGCCAAGACACTGAACATCTGAAGAAGTGAAGAAAGCTTATGGAATAGATAAATGAATATTATGTGGGACCTGGGCATTACGTAAATGGTATGGAATAAGGGGTGGAGACTGTATTGGGTCTGGCTGAACTGGAATCGGTTTTCCCCTATAGCAGCCCTCACGGTGCTGTGGTTTATGCTGGGAGCTGCAGGGTGTTGATAGCACCCTGGTGTTGTGGCTGCTGCTGAGCAGTGCTTACACAGCACCAAGGCTCTTTCTGATATTTTCCCCAGTGGGACGGGGTGGGCAAGATCTTGGGAGGGGACACAGCCAGGACAGCTGACCCAAACCGACCAAAGGGATATTCCATACCATATGACGTCTGCTCAGTATAAAGCTGGGAGAAAGGAGGAAGGGGGTGGGGTCACCCTTGGTCCTCCGAGGCAACTACTACGCGTATTGGAGCCCTGCTTCCTGAGAAGGCCCGACATCGCCTCTTCATGGGAAGTAGAGAATAAATCTGTTTGCTTTTGCTTCCGCGCGCGGACTTTTGCTTTGCTTTGCTTATATTAAAACTGCTTTTGTTTCACCCACAAGGGTTAGTTTATCTTCTTTCCCCTCTTTACCCTGTTGAGAAAACAAAGGGAAGGGGGGGGGGGAAGTGATAGAGCGACTTGGTGGATACCTGGCATTTAGCCAGAGTCAAACCATCACAACATCTCAGCACCCGGGGCCGGCACGTCGCCATGGCAACGCCAGCGGCCCGGAACATCTCACCACCCGGGGCCGGCACGTCGCCACGGCACGGCCAGCGGACCGGAACATCTCAGCAACCGGGGCCGGCATGTCGCCACGGCACGGCCAGCGAACCGGAACATCTCACCACCCGGGGCCGGCACGTCGCCACGGCACGGCCAGCGGCCCGGAACATCTCGCCACCCGGGACCGGCACGTCGCCACGGCACGGCCAGCGGACCGGAACATCTCACTGCCGGGAACCGGCACGTCGCCTCAACACGGCCAGTGGACCGGAACATCTCAGCACCCGGGGCCGGCACGTCGCCATGGCAACGCCAGCGGCCCGGAAAATCTCACCGCCCGGGACCGGCACGTCGCCACGGCACGGCCAGCGGCCCGGAACATCTCAGCACCCGGAACCGGCACGAAGCCTCGGCACGGCCAGCGGCCCGGAACATCTCACCACCCGGGACCGGCACGTCGCCACGGCACGGCCAGCGGACCGGAACATCTCACCACCCGGGGCCGGCACGTCGCAACGGCACGGCCAGCGGCCCGGAACATCTCACCACCCGGGGCCGGCACGTCGCCACGGCACTGCCAGCGGACCGGAACATCCACCACTCGGGGCCGGCACGTCGCCACGGCACTGCCAGCGGACCGGAACATCCACCACCCGGGGCCGGCACGTCGCCACGGCACGGCCAGCGGCCCGGAACATCTCGCCACCCGGGACCGGCACGTCGCCACGGCACGGCCAGCGGCCCGGAACATCTCACCGCCCGGGACCGGCACGTCGCCACGGCACGGCCAGCGGCCCGGAACATCTCACTATCCGGGACCGGCACGTCGCCACGGCACGGCCAGCGGACCGGAACATCTCACTGCCGGGAACCGGCACGTCGCCTCAACACGGCCAGTGGACCGGAACATCTCAGCACCCGGGGCCGGCACGTCGCCATGGCAACGCCAGCGGCCCGGAACATCTCACCAACCGGGGCCGGCACGTCGCCACGGCACGGCCAGCGGACCGGAACATCTCAGCACCCGGGGCCGGCATGTCGCCACGGCACGGCCAGCGAACCGGAACATCTCACCACCCGGGGCCGGCACGTCGCCACGGCACGGCCAGCGAACCGGAACATCTCACCACCCGGGCCCGGCACGTCGCCATGGCAAGTCCAGCGGCCCGGAATATCTCAGCCCCCTGGGGCGACACGTCGCCACGGCACGGCCAGCGGCCCGGAACATCTCACCGCCCGGGACCGGCACGTCGCCAAGGCACGGCCAGCGGACCGGAACATCTCACTACCCGGAACCGGTACGTCGCGTTGGCACGGCCAGCAGCCCGGAACATCTCACAACCCGGGGCCGGCACGTCGCCACGGCACGGCCAACGGACCGGAACATCTCACCACCCGGGGCCGGCTTGTCGCCACGGCACGGCCAGCGAACCGGAACATCTCACCACCCTGGCCCGTCATGTCGCCACGGCACGGCCAGAGGCCCGGAACATCTCACCACCCGGGACCGGCATGTCGCCACGGCACGGCCAGCGAACCGGGACATCTCACCACCCGGGGCCGGCACGTCGCCACGGCAACGCCAGCGGCCCGGAACATCTCACCACCCAGGACCGGCATGTCACCACGGCACGGCCAGCGGACCGTCATATCTCAGCACCCGGGGCCGGCACGTCGCCACGGCACAGGCAGCGGACCGGAGCATCTCACCACCCTGGGCCGGCACGTCGCCACGGCACGGCCAGCGGACCGGAACATCTCACTACCAGGGGCCGGCACGTCGCCACGGCACGGCCAGCGGACCGGAACATCTCACCGCCCGGGACCGGCACGTCGCCACGGCACGGCCAGCGGCCCAGAACATCTCACTGCCCGGAACCGGCACATCGCCTCGGCACGGCCAGCGGGCCGGAACATCTCACCACCCGGGGCAGGCACGTCTCAACGGCACGGCCAGCGGACCGTAACATCTCACCACCCTGGGCTGGTACGTCGCCACGGCACGGCCAGCGGCCCGGACCATCTCACCACCCGGGGCCGGCACGTCGCCACGGCACGGCCAGTGGACCGGACCATCTCACCAACCGGGACCAGCACGTCGCCACGGCACGGCCAGCGGCCCGGAACATCTCACCACCGGGGCCGGCACGTCGCCACGGCACGGCCAGCGGCCCGGAACATCTCACCACCTGGGGCCAGCACGTCGCCACGGCACGGCCAGCGAACCGGAACATCTCACCACACTGGCCCGGCACGTCGCCACGGCACGGCCAGCGAACCGGAACATCTCACCACCCGGGGCCGGCACGTCGCCACGGCAACGCCAGCGGCCCGGAACATCTCACCACCCAGGACCGGCACGTCCCCAGGGCACGGCCAGCGGACCGTCATATCTCAGCACCCGGGGCCGGCACGTCGCCACGGCACAGGCAGCGGACCGGAGCATCTCACCACCCTGGGCCGGCACGTCGCCATGGCACGGTCAGCGGCCCGGAATATCTCAGCCCCCTGGGGCGACACGTCGCCACGGCACGGCCAGCGGCCCGGAACATCTCATACCCTAGGCCATCACGTCGCCACGGCACGGCCAGCGACCCGGAACATCTTACTGCGCGGAACCGGCACGTCGCCTCGGCACGGCCAGCGGCCCGGAACATCTCACCACCCGGGGCCGGCACGTCGCCACGGCACGGCCAGCGGCCCAGAACATCTTACTGCGCGGAACCGGCACGTCGCCTCGGCACGGCCAGCGGCCCGGAACATCTCACCACCCGGGGCCGGCACGTCGCCACGGCACGGCCAGCGGACCGGAACATCTCACTGCCGGGAACCGGCACGTCGCCTCAACACGGCCAGTGGACCGGAACATCTCAGCACCCGGGGCCGGCACGTCGCCATGGCAACGCCAGCGGCCCGGAACATCTCACCACCCGGGGCCGGCACGTCGCCACGGCACGGCCAGCGGACCGGAACATCTCAGCACCCGGGGCCGGCATGTCGCCACGGCACGGCCAGCGGCCCGGAACATCTCACCACCGGGGCCGGCACGTCGCCACGGCACGGCCAGCGGCCCGGAACATCTCACCACTTGGGGCCAGCACGTCGCCACGGCACGGCCAGCGAACCGGAACATCTCACCACCCGGGGCCGGCACGTCGCCATTGGCACGGCCAGCGGATCGGAACATCTCACCACCCGGGGCCGGGATGTCGCCACGGCACGGCCGGCGGACCGGAACATCTCAACACCTGGGGCCAGCACGTCGGCACGGCACGGCCTGCGGACCGGACCATCTCACCAACCGGGACCAGCACGTCGCCACGGCACGGCCAGCGGCCCGGAACATCTCACCACCGGGGCCGGCACGTCGCCACGGCACGGCCAGCGGCCCGGAACATCTCACCACTTGGGGCCAGCACGTCGCCACGGCACGGCCAGCGAACCGGAACATCTCACCACACTGGCCTGGCACGTCGCCACGGCACGGCCAGCGAACCGGAACATCTCACCACCCGGGGCCGGCACGTCGCCACGGCAACGCCAGCGGCCCGGAACATCTCACCACCCAGGACCGGCACGTCACCACGGCACGGCCAGAGGACCGTCATATCTCAGCACCCGGGGCCGGCACGTCTCCACGGCACAGGCAGCTGACCGGAGCATCTCACCACCCTGGGCCGGCACGTCGCCACGGCATGGCCAGCGGCCCGGAATATCTCAGCCCCCTGGGGCGACACGTCACCACGGCACGGCCAGCGGCCCGGAACATCTCATACCCTAGGCCATCACGTCGCCACGGCACGGCCAGCGACCCGGAACATCTCACTACCCGGGGCCGGCACGTCGCCACGGCACGGCCAGCGGACCGGAACATCTCACCGCCCGGGACCGGCACGTCGCCACGGCATGGCCAGCGGCCCAGAACATCTCACTGCGCGGAACCGGCACGTCGCCTCGGCACGGCCAGCGGACCGGAACATCTCACCACCCGGGGCCGGCACGTCGCCACGGCACGGCCAGCGGACCGGACCATCTCACCAGCCGGGGCCGGCACTTCGCCACGGCACGGCCAGCGGCCCGGAACATCTCACCACCGGGGCCGGCACGTCGCCACGGCACGACCAACGGACCGGAACATCTCACCACCCGGGGCCGGCACGTCGCCACGGCACGGCCAGCGAACCAGAACATCTCACCACCCTGGCCCGTCATGTCGCCACGGCACGGCCAGAGGCCCGGAACATCTCACCACCCGGGACCGGCACATCGCCACGGCACGGCCAGCGAACAGGAACATCTCACCACCCGGGGCCGGCACGTCGCCACGGCAACGCCAGCGGCCCGGAACATCTCACCACCCAGGAGCAGCACGTCATCACGGCACGGCCAGCGGACCGGAATATCTCAGCACCCGGGCCCGGCACGTCGCCACGGCACACCCAGCGGACCGGAGCATCTCACCACCCCGGGCCGGCACGTCGCCATGGCACGGCCAGCGGCCCGGAATATCTCAGACCCTTGGGGCGACACGTCGCCACGGCACGGCCAGCGGCCCGGAACATCTCACCACCCGGGGCCGGCACGTCGCCACGGCACGGCCAGCGGACCGGAACATCTCAGCACCCGGGGCCGGCACGTCGCCAAGGTACGGCCAGCGGCCCGGAACATCTCACCTCCCGGGACCGGCACGTCGCCACGGCACGGCCAGCGGCCCGGAACATCTCACCACCCGGGACCGGCACGTCGCCACGGCACGGCCAGTGGACCGGAACATCTCACTACCCGGACCGGCAAGTCGCCACGGCACGGACAGCGGCCCGGAACATCTCACCACCCAGGGCCGGCACGTCGCCACGGCACGGCCAGCGGCACGGAACATCTCACTATCCGGGACCGGCACGTCGCCACGGCACGGCCAGTGGACCGGAACATCTCACTACCCGGACCGGCAAGTCGTCACGGCACGGACAGCGGCCCGGAACATCTCACCACCCGGGGCCGGCACGTCGCCACGGCACGGCCAGCGGCCCGGAACATCTCACTATCCGGGACCGGCATGTCGCCACGGCACGGCCAGTGGACCGGAAGATCTCACCACCCGGGGCCGGCACGTCGCCACGGCACCGCCAGCTGACCGGAACATCTCACCTCCCGGGGCCGGCACGTCGCCACGGCAACACCAGCGGCCCGGAACATCTCAACACCCGGGACCGGCACGTCGCCACGGCACGGCTAGCGGCCCGGAGTATCTCACCCCCCTGGCCCATCACGTCGCCACAGCACGGCCATCGGCCCGAAACATCTCACCACCCGGGACCGGCACGTCGCCACGGCACGGCCAGCGGCCCGGAACATCTCACTATCCGGGACCGGCACGTCGCCACGGCACCGCCAGCTGACCGGAACATCTCACCTCCCGGGGCCGGCACGTCGCCACGGCAACGCCAGCGGCCCGGAACATCTCACCGCCCGGGAGCGGCACGTCGCCACGGCACGGCCAGCGGCCCGGAACATCTCACTATCCGGGACCGGCACGTCGCCACGGCACGGCCAGCGGACCGGAACATCTCACCACCGGGGGCCGGCACGTCGCCACGGCAAGGCCAGCGGCCCTGAACATCTCACCACCCAGGACCGGCACATCGCCACGGCACGGCCAGCGGACCGGAATATCTCACCACCACCCGGGACCGGCACGTCGCCACGGCACAGCCAGCGGACCGGAACATCTCACTACCCGGGACCGGCACGTCGCCACGGCACGGCCAGCGGCCCGGAACATCTCACCACCCGGGACCGGTACATCACCACGGCACGGCCAGCGGACCGGAACATCTCACCACCCGGGGCAGGCACGTCGCCACGGCAACGCCAGCGGCCCGGAACATCTCAGCACCCGGGGCCGGCACGTCGCCACGGCACGGCCAGCGGCCCGGAACATCTCAACCCCCTGGCCCGTCACGTCGCCAGAGCACGGCCAGTGGCCCGTAACATCTCACCACCCGGGACCGGCACGTCGCCACGGCACGGCCAGCGGCCCGGAACATCTCATACCCTGGGCCATCACGTCGCCACGGCAACGCCAGCGGCCCGGAACATCTCACCACCGGGGCCGGCACGTCGCCACGGCACGGCCAGCGGACCGGAACATCCACCACCCGGGGCCGGCACGTCGCCACGGCACGGCCAGCGGACCGGAACATCCACCACCCGGGGCCAGCACGTCGCCACGGCACGGCCAGCGGCCCGGAACTTCTCGCCACCCGGGACCGGCACGTCGCCACGGCACGGCCAGCGGCCTGGAACATCTCACCGCCCGGGACCGGCACGTCGCCACGGCACGGCCAGCGGCCCGGAACATCTCACTATCCGGGACCGGCACGTCGCCACGGCACGGCCAGCGGACCGGAACATCTCACTGCCGGGAACCGGCACGTCGCCTCAACACGGCCAGTGGACCGGAACATCTCAGCACCCGGGGCCGGCACGTCGCCATGGCAACGCCAGCGGCCCGGAATATCTCACCACCCGGGGCCGGCACGTCATCACGGCACGGCCAGCGGACAGGAACATCTCAGCACCCGGGGCCGGCATGTCGCCACGGCACGGCCAGCGAACCGGAACATCTCACCACCCGGGGCCGGCACGTCGCCACGGCACGGCCAGCGAACCGGAACATCTCACCACCCGGGCCCGGCACGTCGCCATGGCAAGTCCAGCGGCCCGGAATATCTCAGCCCCCTGGGGCGACACGTCGCCACAGCACGGCCAGCGGCACGGAATATCTCACCACCCGGGACAGGCACGTCGCTACGGCACGGCCAGCGGCCCCGAACATTTCACCGCCCGGGACCGGCACTTCGCCGCGTCACGGCCAGCGGCCCGGAACATCTCAACGCCCGGGACCGGCACGTCGCCAAGGCACGGCCAGCGGACCGGAACATCTCACTACACGGAACCGGCACGTCGCCTCGGCACGGCCAGCAGCCCGGAACATCTCACAACCCGGGGCCGGCACGTCGCCACGGCACGGCCAGAGGACCGGAACATCTCACCACCCGGGGCCGGCTTGTCGCCACGGCACGGCCAGCGAACCAGAACATCTCACCACCCTGGCCCGTCATGTCGCCACGGCACGGCCAGAGGCCCGGAACATCTCACCACCCGGGACCGGCACATCGCCACGGCACGGCCAGCGAACAGGAACATCTCACCACCCGGGGCCGTCACGTCGCCACGGCAACGCCAGCGGCCCGGAACATCTCACCACCCAGGAGCAGCACGTCACCACGGCACGGCCAGCGGACCGGAATATCTCAGCACCCGGGGCCGGCACGTCGCCACGGCACAGCCAGCGGATCGGAGCATCTCACCACCCCGGGCCGGCACGTCGCCATGGCATGGCCAGCGGCCCGGAATATCTCAGCCCCCTGGGGCGACACGTCGCCACGGCACGGCCAGCGGCCCGGAACATCTCACCACCCGGGGCCGGCACGTCGCCACGGCACGGCCAGCGGACCGGAACATCCACCACCCGGGGCCGGCACGTCGCCACGGCACGGCCAGCGGACTGGAACATCCACCACCCGGGGCCGGCACGTCGCCACGGCACGGCCAGCGGCCCGGAACATCTCGCCACCAGAGGCCAGCACGTCGCCACGACACGGCCAGCGGCCCAGAACATCTCACCACGCGGGACCAGCACATCGCCATGGCACGGCATGTGGCCCAGAACATCTCAACACCCTGGGCCAGCACGTCGCCACGGCATGGCCACCGGACCGGAACATCTCAGCACCCGGGGCCGGCACGTCGCCACGTCATGGCCACCGGACCGGAACATCTCAGCACCCGGGGCCGGCACGTCGCCACGGCACGGCCAGCGGACCGGAACATCCCACCTCCCGGGGCCAACACGTCGCCACGGCATGGCCACCAGACCGGTACATCTCAGCACCCGGGGCCGGCACGTCGCCACGGCACGGCCACCGGACCGGAACATCTCAGCACCCGGGGCCGGCACGTCGCCACGGTACGGCCAGCGGCCCGGAACATCTCACCTCCCGGGACCGGCACGTCGCCACGGCACGGCCAGCGGCCCGGAACATCTCACTATCCGGGACCGGCACGTCGCCACGGCACGGCCAGTGGACCGGAACATCTCACTACCCGGACCGGCAAGTCGCCACGGCACGGACAGCGGCCCGGAACATCTCACCACCCGGGGCCGGCACGTCGCCACGGCACGGCCAGCGGCCCGGAACATCTCATACCCTGGGCCATCAGGTCGCCACGGCACGGCCAGCGGCCCGGAACATCTCACCACCCGGGACCGGCACGTGGCCTCGTCACGGCCAGCGGCCCGGAACATCTCACCACCCGGGGCCGGCACGTCGCCACGGCACGGACAGCGGACCGGAACATCTCAGCACCCGGGGCTGGCACGTCGCCACGGCACGGCCAGAGGCCCGGAACATCTCATACCCTGGGCCATCACGTTGCCACGGCACGGCCAGCGGCCCGGAACATCTCACAACCCGGGACCGGCAAGTCGCCACGGCACGGCCAGCGAACCGGAACATCTCACCACCCTGACCCGTCACGTCGCTACGGCACGGCCAGCGGCCCGGAACATCTCACCACCCGGGACCGGCACGTCCCCACGGCACGGCCAGCGGACCGGAACATCTCACCACCCGGGGCCGGCACATCGCCACGGCACGGCCAGCGAACCGGAACATCTCACCGCCCGGGGCCGGCACGTCGCCACGGCACGGCCAGCGGCCCGGAACATCTCACCGCTCTGGGCCGGCACGTCGCCATGGCACGGCCAGCGGCCCGGAATATCTCAGCCCCCTGGGGCGACACGTCGCCACGGCACGGCCAGCGGCAGGGAATATCTCACCACCCGGGACCGGCACGTCGCCACGGCACGGCCAGCGGCCCGGAACATCTCACCACCCGGGGCCGGCACGTCGCCTCGGCACGGCCAGCGGCCCGGAACATCTCACAACCCGGGGCCGGCACGTCGCCACGGCACGGCCAGCGGACCGGAACATCTCAGCACCCGGGGCCGGCACGTCGCCACGGCACGGCCAGAGGCCCGGAACATCTCATACCCTGGGCCATCACGTTGCCACGGCACGGCCAGCGGCCCGGATCATCCCACCTCCGGGACCGGCACGTCGCCACGGCACGGCCAGCGTCCCGGAATATCTCACCGCCCGGGACCGGCACGTCGCCACGGCACGGCCAGCGGCCCGGAACATCTCACTATCCGGGACCGGCACGTCACCACGGCACGGCCACCGGACCGGAACATATCACCACCCGGGACCGGCACGTCGCCACGGCACGGCCAGCGGCCAGGAACATCTCACCACCCTGGGCCGGCAAGTCACCATGGCACGGCCAGCGGCCTGCAATATCTCAGCCCCCTGGAGCAACACGTCGCCACGGCACGGCCAGCGGCCCGGAACATCTCATACCCTGGGCCATCACGTCGCCACGGCACGGCCAGCGGCCCGGAACATCTCACCACCCGGGACCGGCACGTCGCCACGGCACAGCCAGCGGACCGGAACATCTCAGCACCCGGGGCCGGCACGTCGCCACGGCACGGCCAGAGGCCCGGAACATCTCATACCCTGGGCCATCACGTTGCCACGACACGGCCAGCGGCCCGGAACATCTCACCACCCGGGACCGGCACGTCGCCACGGCACGGCCAGCGTCCTGGAATATCTCACCGCCCGGGACCGGCACGTCGCCACGGCACGGCCAGCGGCCCGGAACATCTCACTATCCGGGACCGGCACGTCACCACGGCACGGCCACCGGACCGGAACATATCACCACCCGGGACCGGCACGTCGCCACGGCACGGCCAGCGGCCAGGAACATCTCACCACCCTGGGCCGGCAAGTCACCATGGCACGGCCAGCGGCCTGCAATATCTCAGCCCCCTGGGGCAACACGTCGCCACGGCACAACCAGCGGCCCGGAACATCTCACCACCCGGGACCGGCACGTCGCCACGGCACAGCCAGCGGCCCGGAACATCTCACTATCCGGGACCGGCACGTCGCCACGGCACGGCCAGCGGACCGGAACATCTCACTGCCCGGAACCGGCACGTCGCCTCGGCACGGCCAGCGGCCCGGAACATCTCACCACCCGGGGCCGGCACGTCGCCACGGCACGGCCAGCGGACGGGAACATCTCAGCACCCGGGGCCGGCACGTCGCCACGGCAACGCCAGCGGCCCGGAACATCTCACCACCCGGGGCCGGCACGTCGCCACGGCACGGCCAGCGGACCGGAACATCTCACCACCCGGGGCCGGCACGTCGCCACGGCACGGCCAGCGAACCGGAACATCTCACCACCCTGGCCCGTCACGTCGCCACGGCACGGCCAGTGGCCCGGAACATCTCACCACCCGGGACCGGCACGTCGCCACGGCACGGCAAGCGGCCCGGAACATCTCACCGCCCGGGACCGGCACGTCGCCACGGCACGGCCAGCGGCCCGGAACATCTCATTATCCGGGACCGGCACGTCGCCACGGCACGGCCAGCGAACCGGAACATCTCACTACCCGGAACCGGCACGTCGCCTCGGCACGGCCAGCGGCCCGGAACATCTCAGCACCCGGGGCCGGTACGTCGCCACGGCACGGCCAGCGGCCCGGAACATCTCAGCACCCGGGGCCAGCACGTCACCACGGCACGGCCAGCGGCCCGGAACATCTCATCCCCCTGGCTCGTCACGTCGCCACAGCACGGCCAGCGGCCCGGAACATCTCATACCCTGGGCCATCACGTCGCCACGGCACTGCCAGCGGCCCGGAACATCTCAGCACCCGGGGCCGGTACGTCGCCACGGCACGGCCAGCGGCCCGGAACATCTCAGCACCCGGGGCCAGCACGTCACCACGGCACGGCCAGCGGCCCGGAACATCTCATCCCCCTGGCTCGTCACGTCGCCACAGCACGGCCAGCGGCCCGGAACATCTCATACCCTGGGCCATCACGTCGCCACGGCACTGCCAGCGGCCCGGAACATCTCACCGCCCGGGACCGGCACGTCACCACGGCACGGCCAGCGGCCCAGAACATCTCACTATACGGGACCGGCACGTCGCCACGGCATGGACAGCGGACCAGAACATCTCAACAACCGGGGCCGGCACGTCGCCACGGCACGGCCAGTGGACCGGAGCATCTCACCACCCTGGGCCGGCACGTCGCCATGGCACGGCCAGCGGCCCGGAATATCTCAGCCCCCTGGGGCGACACGTCGCCACGGCACGGCCAGCGGCCCGGAACATCTCATACCGTGGGACATCACGTCGCCACGGCACAGCCAGCGGCCCGGAATATCTCACCACCCGGGACCGGCACTTCACCACGGCACGGCCAGCGGCCCGGAACATCTCACTATCCGGGACCGGCACGTCGCCACGGCACGGCCAGCAGACCGGAACATATCACCACCCGGGGCCGGCACGTCGCCACGGCACGGCCAGCGGCCAGGAACATCTCACCACCCAGGACCGGCACGTCGCCACGGCACGGCCAGCGGACCGGAACATCTCACTACCCGGGACCGGCACGTCGCCACGGCACGGCCAGCGAACCTGAACATCTCACCGCCCGGGGCCGGCACGTCGCCACGGCAACGCCAGCGGCCCGGAACATTTCACCACCCAGGACAGGCACGTCACCACGGCACGGCCAGCGGACCGGAATATCTCAGCACCCGGGGCCGGCACGTCGCCACGGCACAGACAGCGGACCGGAGCATCTCACCACCCTGGGCCGGCACGTCGCCATGGCACAGCCAGCGGCCCGGAATATCTCAGCCCCCTGGGGCAACACGTCGCCAAGGCACGGCCAGCGGCCCGGAACATCTCATACCCTGGGCCATCACGTCGCCACGGCACGGCCAGCGGCCAGGAACATCTCACCACCCGGGACCGGCACGTCGCCACGGCACGGCCAGCGGCCCGGAACATCTCACTATCCGGGACCGGCACGTCGCCTCGGCACGGCCAGCGGCCCGGAACATCTCACCACCCGGGGCCGGCACGTCGCCACGGCACGGCCAGCGGCCCGGAACATCTCAGCACCCGGGGCCGGCACGTCGCCACGGCACGGCCAGAGGCCCGGAACATCTCATACCCTGGGCCATCACGTCGCCACGGCACGGCCAGCGGCCCGGAACATCTCACCACCCGGGACCGGCACGTCGCCACGGCACGGCCAGCGGCCCGGAACATCTCACCACCCGGGACCGGCACGTCGCCACGGCACGGCCAGCGTCCCGGAACATCTCACCACCCGGGACCGGCACGTCGCCACGGCACGGCCAGCGGCCAGGAACATCTCACCACCCTGGGCCGGCAAGTCAACATGGCACGGCCAGCGGCCTGGAATATCTCAGCCCCCTGGGGCAACACGTCGCCACGGCACGGCCAGCGGCCCGGAACATCTCATACCCTGGGCCATCACGTCGCCAAGGCACGGCGAGTGGCCCGGAACATCTCACCACCCGGGACCGGCACGTCGCCACGGCACAGCCAGCGGCCCGGAACATCTCACTATCCGGGACCGGCACGTCGCCACGGCACTGCCAGCGGACCGGAACATCTCACTACCCGGAACCGGCACGTCGCCTCGGCACGGCCAGCGGCCCGGAACATCTCACCACCCGGGGCCGGCACGTCGCCACGGCACGGCCAGCGGACGGGAACATCTCAGCACCCGGGGCCGGCACGTCGCCACGGCAACGCCAGCGGCCCGGAACATCTCACCACCCGGGGCCGGCACGTCGCCACGGCACGGCCAGCGGACCGGAACATCTCACCACCCGGGGCCGGCACGTCGCCACGGCACGGCCAGCGAACCGGAACATCTCACCACCCGGGACCGGCACGTCGCCACGGCACGGCAAGCGGCCCGGAACATCTCACCGCCCGGGACCGGCACGTCGCCACGGCACGGCCAGCGGCCTGGAACATCTCATACCCTGGGCCATCACGTCGCCACGGCACGGCCAGCGGCCCGGAACATCTCACCACCCGGGACCGGCACGTCGCCACGGCACAGCCAGCGGCCCGGAACATCTCACTATCCGGGACCTGTACGTCGCCACGTCACGGCCAGCGGCCCCGAACATCTCACCACCCGGGGCCCGCACGTCGCCACGGCACGGCCAGCGGACGGGAACATCTCAGCATCCGGGGCCGGCACGTCGCCACGGCAACGCCAGCGGCCCGGAACATCTCACCACCCGGGGCCGGCACGTCGCCACGGCACGGCCAGCGGACCGGAACATCTCACCACCCGGGGCCGGCACGTCGCCACGGCACGGCCAGCGAACCGGAACATCTCACTACCCGGAACCGGCACGTCGCCTCGGCACGGCCAGCGGCCCGGAACATCTCAGCACCCGGGGCCGGCACGTCACCACGGCACGGCCAGCGGCCCGGAACATCTCAGCACCCGGGGCCGGCACGTCACCACGGCACGGCCAGCGGCCCGGAACATCTCACCCCCCTGGCTCGTCACGTCGCCACACCACGGCCAGCTGCCCGGAACATCTCATACCCTGGGCCATCACGTCGCCACGGCACTGCCAGCGGCCCGGAACATCTCACCGCCCGGGACCGGCACGTCACCACGGCACGGCCAGCGGCCCGGAACATCTCACTATCCGGGACTGGCACGTCGCCACGGCATGGACAGCGGACCAGAACATCTCAACAACCGGGGCCGGCACGTCGCCACGGCACGGCCAGAGGACCGGAATATCTCAGCACCCGGGGCCGGCACATCGCCACGGCACAGCCAGCGGACCGGAGCATCTCACCACCCTGGGCCGGCACGTCGCCATGGCACGGCCAGCGGCCCGGAATATCTCAGCCCCCTGGGGCGACACGTCGCCACGGCACGGCCAGCGGCCCGGAACATCTCACCACCCGGGACCGGCACTTCGCCACGGCACGGCCAGCGGCCCGGAACATCTCACTATCCGGGACCGGCACGTCGCCACGGCACGGCCAGCAGACCGGAACATATCACCACCCGGGGCCGGCACGTCGCCACGGCACGGCCAGCGGCCAGGAACATCTCACCACCCGGGACCGGCACGTCGCCACGGCACGGCCAGCGGACCGGAACATCTCACTACCCGGGACCGGCACGTCGCCACGGCACGGCCAGCGAACCAGAACATCTCACCTCCCGGGGCCGGCACGTCGCCACGGCAACGTCAGCGGCCCGGAACATTTCACCACCCAGGACGGGCACGTCACCATGGCACGGCCAGCGGACCGGAATATCTCAGCACCCGGGGCCGGCACGTCGCCACGGCACAGACAGCGGACCGGAGCATCTCACCACCCTGGGCCGGCACGTCGCCATGGCACGGCCAGCGGCCCGGAATATCTCAGCCCCCTGGGGCAACACGTCGCCAAGGCACGGCCAGCGGCCCGGAACATCTCATACCCTGGGCCATCACGTCGCCACGGCACGGCCAGCGGCCCGGAACATCTCACCACCCGGGACCGGCACGTCGCCACGGCACGGCCAGCGGCCCGGAACATCTCACCACCCGGGGCCGGCACGTCGCCACGGCACGGCCAGCGGACCGGAACATCTCACCACCCGGGGCCGGCACGTCGCCACGGCACGGCCAGAGGCCCGGAACATCTCATACCCTGGGACATCACGTCGCCACGGCACGGCCAGCGGCCCGGAACATCTCACCACCCGGGACCGGCACGTCGCCACGGCACGGCCAGCGGCCCGGAACATCTCACCGCCCGGGACCGGCACGTCGCCACGGCACGGCCAGCGGCCCGGAACATCTCACCACCCTGGGCCGGAAAGTCAACATGGCACGGCCAGCGGCCTGGAATATCTCAGCCCCCTGGGGCAACACGTCGCCACGGCACGGCCAGCGGCCCGGAACATCTCATACCCTGGGCCATCACGTCGCCACGGCACGGCGAGTGGCCCGGAACATCTCACCACCCGGGACCGGCACGTCGCCACGGCACAGCCAGCGGCCCGGAACATCTCACTATCCGGGACCGGCACGTCGCCACGGCACGGCCAGCGGACCGGAACATCTCACTGCCCGGAACCGGCACGTCGCCTCGGCACGGCCAGCGGCCCGGAACATCTCACCACCCGGGGCCGGCACGTCGCCACGGCACGGCCAGCGGACGGGAACATCTCAGCACCCGGGGCCGGCACGTCGCCACGGCAACGCCAGCGGCCCGGAACATCTCACCACCCGGGGCCGGCACGTCGCCACGGCACGGCCAGCGGACCGGAACATCTCACCACCCGGGGCCGGCACGTCGCCACGGCACGGCCAGCGAACCGGAACATCTCACCACCCTGGCCCGTCACGTCGCCACGGCACGGCCAGTGGCCCGGAACATCTCACCACCCGGGACCGGCACGTCGCCACGGCACGGCAAGCGGCCCGGAACATCTCACCGCCCGGGACCGGCACGTCGCCACGGCACGGCCAGCGGCCCGGTACATCTCATTATCCGGGACCGGCACGTCGCCACGGCACCGCCAGCGAACCGGAACATCTCACTACCCGGAACCAGCACGTCGCCTCGGCACGGCCAGCGGCCCGGAACATCTCAGCACCCGGGGCCGGCACGTCGCCACGGCACGGCCAGTGGCCCGGAACATCTCAGCACCCGGGGCCGGCACGTCACCACGGCACGGCCAGCGGCCCGGAACATCTCACCCCCCTGGCTCGTCACGTCGCCACAGCACGGCCAGCGGCCCGGATCATCTCACCACCCGGGACCGGCACGTCGCCACGGCACGGCCAGCGGCCCCGAACATCTCACCGCGCGGGACCAGCACGTCACCACGGCACGGCCAGCGGCCCGGAACATCTCACTATCCGGGACCGGCACGTCGCCACGGCACAGCCAGCGGACCGGAACATCTCAATACCCGGAACCGGCACGTCGCCACGGCACGGCCAGCGGCCCCGAGCATCTCACCACCCGGGGCCGACACGTCGCCACGGCACGGCCAGCGGACCGGAACATCTCACCTCCCGGGGCCGGCACGTCGCCACGGCAACGCCAGCGGACCGGAGAATCTCACCACCCTGGGCCGGCACGTCGCCATGGCACGGCCAGCAGCCCGGAATATCTCAGCCCCCTGGGCCGGCACGTCGCCACGGCACAGCCAGCGGACCGAAACATCCACCACCCGAGGCCAGCACGTCGCCACGACACGGCCAGCGGCCCGGAACATCACACCACGCGGGACCAGCACATCGCCACGGCACGGCCAGTGGCCCAGAACATCTCAACACCCTGGGCCAGCACGTCGCCACGGCACGGCCAGCAGACCGGAACATCCCACCTCCTGGGGCCAGCACGTCGCCACGGCATGGCCACCGGACCGGAACATCTCAGCACCCCGGGCCGGCACGTCGCCACGGCACGGCCACCGGACGGGAACATCTCAGCACCCGGGGCCGGCACGTCGCCACGGCACGTCCAGCGGCCCGGAACATCTCACCCCCCTGGCCCGTCACGTCGCCACAGCACGGCCAGCGGCCCGGAACATCTCACCAACCGGGACCGGCACGTTGACACGGCACGGCCAGCGGCCGGGAACATCTCACAATCCGGGACCGGCACGTCGCCACGGCACTGCCAGCGGCCCGGAACATCTCACCGCCCGGGACCGGCACGTCACCACGGCACGGCCAGCGGCCCGGAACATCTCACTATCCGGGACTGGCACGTCGCCACGGCATGGACAGCGGACCAGAACATCTCAACAACCGGGGCCGGCACGTCGCCACGGCACGGCCAGAGGACCGGAATATCTCAGCACCCGGGGCCGGCACATCGCCACGGCACAGCCAGCGGACCGGAGTATCTCACCACCCTGGGCCGGCACGTCGCCATGGCACGGCCAGCGGCCCGGAATATCTCAGCCCCCTGGGGCGACACGTCGCCACGGCACAGCCAGCGGCCCGGAACATCTCACCACCCGGGACCGGCACTTCGCCACGGCACGGCCAGCGGCCCGGAACATCTCACTATCCGGGACCGGCACGTCGCCACGGCACGGCCAGCAGACCGGAACATATCACCACCCGGGGCCGGCACGTCGCCACGGCACGGCCAGCGGCCAGGAACATCTCACCACCCGGGACCGGCACGTCGCCACGGCACGGCCAGCGGACCGGAACATCTCACTACCCGGGACCGGCACGTCGCCACGGCATGGCCAGCGAACCAGAACATCTCACCACCCGGGGCCGGCACGTCGCCACGGCAACGTCAGCGGCCCGGAACATTTCACCACCCAGGACGGGCACGTCACCATGGCACGGCCAGCGGACCGGAATATCTCAGCACCCGGGGCCGGCACGTCGCCACGGCACAGACAGCGGACCGGAGCATCTCACCACCCTGGGCCGGCACGTCGCCATGGCACGGCCAGCGGCCCGGAATATCTCAGCCCCCTGGGGCAACACGTCGCCAAGGCACGGCCAGCGGCCCGGAACATCTCATACCCTGGGCCATCACGTCGCCACGGCACGGCCAGCGGCCCGGAACATCTCACCACCCGGGACCGGCACGTCGCCACGGCACGGCCAGCGGCCCGGAACATCTCACTATCCGGGACCGGCACGTCGCCTCGGCACGGCCAGCGGCCCGGAACATCTCACCACCCGGGGCAGGCACGTCGCCACGGCACGGCCAGCGGACCGGAACATCTCACCACCCGGGGCCGGCACGTCGCCACGGCACGGCCAGAGGCCCGGAACATCTCATACCCTGGGCCATCACGTCGCCACGGCACGGCCAGCGGCCCGGAACATCTCACCACCCGGGACCGGCACGTCGCCACGGCACGGCCAGCGTCCCGGAACATCTCACCGCCCGGGACCGGCACGTCGCCACGGCACGGCCAGCGGCCCGGAACATCTCACCACCCTGGGCCGGAAAGTCAACATGGCACGGCCAGCGGCCTGGAATATCTCAGCCCCCTGGGGCAACACGTCGCCACGGCACGGCCAGCGGCCCGGAACATCTCATACCCTGGGCCATCACGTCGCCACGGCACGGCGAGTGGCCCGGAACATCTCACCACCCGGGACCGGCACGTCGCCACGGCACAGCCAGCGGCCCGGAACATCTCACTATCCGGGACCGGCACGTCGCCACGGCACGGCCAGCGGACCGGAACATCTCACTGCCCGGAACCGGCACGTCGCCTCGGCACGGCCAGCGGCCCGGAACATCTCACCACCCGGGGCCGGCACGTCGCCACGGCACGGCCAGCGGACGGGAACATCTCAGCACCCGGGGCCGGCACGTCGCCACGGCAACGCCAGCGGCCCGGAACATCTCACCACCCGGGGCCGGCACGTCGCCACGGCACGGCCAGCGGACCGGAACATCTCACCACCCGGGGCCGGCACGTCGCCACGGCACGGCCAGCGAACCGGAACATCTCACCGCCCGGGGCCGGCACGTCGCCACGGCAACGCCAGCGGCCCGGAACATTTCACCACCCAGGACAGGCACGTCACCACGGCACGGCCAGCGGACCGGAATATCTCAGCACCCGGGGCCGGCACGTCGCCACGGCACAGACAGCGGACCGGAGCATCTCACCACCCTGGGCCGGCACGTCGCCATGGCACGGCCAGCGGCCCGGAATATCTCAGCCCCCTGGGGCAACACGTCGCCAAGGCACGGCCAGCGGCCCGGAACATCTCATACCCTGGGCCATCACGTCGCCACGGCACGGCCAGCGGCCCGGAACATCTCACCACCCGGGACCGGCACGTCGCCACGGCACGGCCAGCGGCCCGGAACATCTCACCACCCGGGGCCGGCACGTCGCCACGGCACGGCCAGCGGACCGGAACATCTCACCACCCGGGGCCGGCACGTCGCCACGGCACGGCCAGAGGCCCGGAACATCTCATACCCTGGGACATCACGTCGCCACGGCACGGCCAGCGGCCCGGAACATCTCACCACCCGGGACCGGCACGTCGCCACGGCACGGCCAGCGGCCCGGAACATCTCACCGCCCGGGACCGGCACGTCGCCACGGCACGGCCAGCGGCCCGGAACATCTCACCACCCTGGGCCGGAAAGTCAACATGGCACGGCCAGCGGCCTGGAATATCTCAGCCCCCTGGGGCAACACGTCGCCACGGCACGGCCAGCGGCCCGGAACATCTCATACCCTGGGCCATCACGTCGCCACGGCACGGCGAGTGGCCCGGAACATCTCACCACCCGGGACCGGCACGTCGCCACGGCACAGCCAGCGGCCCGGAACATCTCACTATCCGGGACCGGCACGTCGCCACGGCACGGCCAGCGGACCGGAACATCTCACTGCCCGGAACCGGCACGTCGCCTCGGCACGGCCAGCGGCCCGGAACATCTCACCACCCGGGGCCGGCACGTCGCCACGGCACGGCCAGCGGACGGGAACATCTCAGCACCCGGGGCCGGCACGTCGCCACGGCAACGCCAGCGGCCCGGAACATCTCACCACCCGGGGCCGGCACGTCGCCACGGCACGGCCAGCGGACCGGAACATCTCACCACCCGGGGCCGGCACGTCGCCACGGCACGGCCAGCGAACCGGAACATCTCACCACCCTGGCCCGTCACGTCGCCACGGCACGGCCAGTGGCCCGGAACATCTCACCACCCGGGACCGGCACGTCGCCACGGCACGGCAAGCGGCCCGGAACATCTCACCGCCCGGGACCGGCACGTCGCCACGGCACGGCCAGCGGCCCGGTACATCTCATTATCCGGGACCGGCACGTCGCCACGGCACCGCCAGCGAACCGGAACATCTCACTACCCGGAACCAGCACGTCGCCTCGGCACGGCCAGCGGCCCGGAACATCTCAGCACCCGGGGCCGGCACGTCGCCACGGCACGGCCAGTGGCCCGGAACATCTCAGCACCCGGGGCCGGCACGTCACCACGGCACGGCCAGCGGCCCGGAACATCTCACCCCCCTGGCTCGTCACGTCGCCACAGCACGGCCAGCGGCCCGGATCATCTCACCACCCGGGACCGGCACGTCGCCACGGCACGGCCAGCGGCCCCGAACATCTCACCGCGCGGGACCAGCACGTCACCACGGCACGGCCAGCGGCCCGGAACATCTCACTATCCGGGACCGGCACGTCGCCACGGCACAGCCAGCGGACCGGAACATCTCAATACCCGGAACCGGCACGTCGCCACGGCACGGCCAGCGGCCCCGAGCATCTCACCACCCGGGGCCGACACGTCGCCACGGCACGGCCAGCGGACCGGAACATCTCACCTCCCGGGGCCGGCACGTCGCCACGGCAACGCCAGCGGACCGGAGAATCTCACCACCCTGGGCCGGCACGTCGCCATGGCACGGCCAGCAGCCCGGAATATCTCAGCCCCCTGGGCCGGCACGTCGCCACGGCACAGCCAGCGGACCGAAACATCCACCACCCGAGGCCAGCACGTCGCCACGACACGGCCAGCGGCCCGGAACATCACACCACGCGGGACCAGCACATCGCCACGGCACGGCCAGTGGCCCAGAACATCTCAACACCCTGGGCCAGCACGTCGCCACGGCACGGCCAGCAGACCGGAACATCCCACCTCCTGGGGCCAGCACGTCGCCACGGCATGGCCACCGGACCGGAACATCTCAGCACCCCGGGCCGGCACGTCGCCACGGCACGGCCACCGGACGGGAACATCTCAGCACCCGGGGCCGGCACGTCGCCACGGCACGTCCAGCGGCCCGGAACATCTCACCCCCCTGGCCCGTCACGTCGCCACAGCACGGCCAGCGGCCCGGAACATCTCACCAACCGGGACCGGCACGTTGACACGGCACGGCCAGCGGCCGGGAACATCTCACAATCCGGGACCGGCACGTCGCCACGGCACTGCCAGCGGCCCGGAACATCTCACCGCCCGGGACCGGCACGTCACCACGGCACGGCCAGCGGCCCGGAACATCTCACTATCCGGGACTGGCACGTCGCCACGGCATGGACAGCGGACCAGAACATCTCAACAACCGGGGCCGGCACGTCGCCACGGCACGGCCAGAGGACCGGAATATCTCAGCACCCGGGGCCGGCACATCGCCACGGCACAGCCAGCGGACCGGAGTATCTCACCACCCTGGGCCGGCACGTCGCCATGGCACGGCCAGCGGCCCGGAATATCTCAGCCCCCTGGGGCGACACGTCGCCACGGCACAGCCAGCGGCCCGGAACATCTCACCACCCGGGACCGGCACTTCGCCACGGCACGGCCAGCGGCCCGGAACATCTCACTATCCGGGACCGGCACGTCGCCACGGCACGGCCAGCAGACCGGAACATATCACCACCCGGGGCCGGCACGTCGCCACGGCACGGCCAGCGGCCAGGAACATCTCACCACCCGGGACCGGCACGTCGCCACGGCACGGCCAGCGGACCGGAACATCTCACTACCCGGGACCGGCACGTCGCCACGGCATGGCCAGCGAACCAGAACATCTCACCACCCGGGGCCGGCACGTCGCCACGGCAACGTCAGCGGCCCGGAACATTTCACCACCCAGGACGGGCACGTCACCATGGCACGGCCAGCGGACCGGAATATCTCAGCACCCGGGGCCGGCACGTCGCCACGGCACAGACAGCGGACCGGAGCATCTCACCACCCTGGGCCGGCACGTCGCCATGGCACGGCCAGCGGCCCGGAATATCTCAGCCCCCTGGGGCAACACGTCGCCAAGGCACGGCCAGCGGCCCGGAACATCTCATACCCTGGGCCATCACGTCGCCACGGCACGGCCAGCGGCCCGGAACATCTCACCACCCGGGACCGGCACGTCGCCACGGCACGGCCAGCGGCCCGGAACATCTCACTATCCGGGACCGGCACGTCGCCTCGGCACGGCCAGCGGCCCGGAACATCTCACCACCCGGGGCAGGCACGTCGCCACGGCACGGCCAGCGGACCGGAACATCTCACCACCCGGGGCCGGCACGTCGCCACGGCACGGCCAGAGGCCCGGAACATCTCATACCCTGGGCCATCACGTCGCCACGGCACGGCCAGCGGCCCGGAACATCTCACCACCCGGGACCGGCACGTCGCCACGGCACGGCCAGCGTCCCGGAACATCTCACCGCCCGGGACCGGCACGTCGCCACGGCACGGCCAGCGGCCCGGAACATCTCACCACCCTGGGCCGGAAAGTCAACATGGCACGGCCAGCGGCCTGGAATATCTCAGCCCCCTGGGGCAACACGTCGCCACGGCACGGCCAGCGGCCCGGAACATCTCATACCCTGGGCCATCACGTCGCCACGGCACGGCGAGTGGCCCGGAACATCTCACCACCCGGGACCGGCACGTCGCCACGGCACAGCCAGCGGCCCGGAACATCTCACTATCCGGGACCGGCACGTCGCCACGGCACGGCCAGCGGACCGGAACATCTCACTGCCCGGAACCGGCACGTCGCCTCGGCACGGCCAGCGGCCCGGAACATCTCACCACCCGGGGCCGGCACGTCGCCACGGCACGGCCAGCGGACGGGAACATCTCAGCACCCGGGGCCGGCACGTCGCCACGGCAACGCCAGCGGCCCGGAACATCTCACCACCCGGGGCCGGCACGTCGCCACGGCACGGCCAGCGGACCGGAACATCTCACCACCCGGGGCCGGCACGTCGCCACGGCACGGCCAGCGAACCGGAACATCTCACCGCCCGGGGCCGGCACGTCGCCACGGCAACGCCAGCGGCCCGGAACATTTCACCACCCAGGACAGGCACGTCACCACGGCACGGCCAGCGGACCGGAATATCTCAGCACCCGGGGCCGGCACGTCGCCACGGCACAGACAGCGGACCGGAGCATCTCACCACCCTGGGCCGGCACGTCGCCATGGCACAGCCAGCGGCCCGGAATATCTCAGCCCCCTGGGGCAACACGTCGCCAAGGCACGGCCAGCGGCCCGGAACATCTCATACCCTGGGCCATCACGTCGCCACGGCACGGCCAGCGGCCCGGAACATCTCACTATCCGGGACCGGCACGTCGCCTCGGCACGGCCAGCGGCCCGGAACATCTCACCACCCGGGGCCGGCACGTCGCCACGGCACGGCCAGCGGCCCGGAACATCTCAGCACCCGGGGCCGGCACGTCGCCACGGCACGGCCAGAGGCCCGGAACATCTCATACCCTGGGCCATCACGTCGCCACGGCACGGCCAGCGGCCCGGAACATCTCACCACCCGGGACCGGCACGTCGCCACGGCACGGCCAGCGGCCCGGAACATCTCACCACCCGGGACCGGCACGTCGCCACGGCACGGCCAGCGTCCCGGAACATCTCACCACCCGGGACCGGCACGTCGCCACGGCACGGCCAGCGGCCAGGAACATCTCACCACCCTGGGCCGGCAAGTCAACATGGCACGGCCAGCGGCCTGGAATATCTCAGCCCCCTGGGGCAACACGTCGCCACGGCACGGCCAGCGGCCCGGAACATCTCATACCCTGGGCCATCACGTCGCCACGGCACGGCGAGTGGCCCGGAACATCTCACCACCCGGGACCGGCACGTCGCCACGGCACAGCCAGCGGCCCGGAACATCTCACTATCCGGGACCGGCACGTCGCCACGGCACGGCCAGCGGACCGGAACATCTCACTACCCGGAACCGGCACGTCGCCTCGGCACGGCCAGCGGCCCGGAACATCTCACCACCCGGGGCCGGCACGTCGCCACGGCACGGCCAGCGGACGGGAACATCTCAGCACCCGGGGCCGGCACGTCGCCACGGCAACGCCAGCGGCCCGGAACATCTCACCACACGGGGCCGGCACGTCGCCACGGCACGGCCAGCGGACCGGAACATCTCACCACCCGGGGCCGGCACGTCGCCACGGCACGGCCAGCGAACCGGAACATCTCACCACCCGGGACCGGCACGTCGCCACGGCACGGCAAGCGGCCCGGAACATCTCACCGCCCGGGACCGGCACGTCGCCACGGCACGGCCAGCGGCCCGGAACATCTCATACCCTGGGCCATCACGTCGCCACGGCACGGCCAGCGGCCCGGAACATCTCACCACCCGGGACCGGCACGTCGCCACGGCACAGCCAGCGGCCCGGAACATCTCACTATCCGGGACCTGTACGTCGCCACGTCACGGCCAGCGGCCCCGAACATCTCACCACCCGGGGCCGGCACGTCGCCACGGCACGGCCAGCGGACGGGAACATCTCAGCATCCGGGGCCGGCACGTCGCCACGGCAACGCCAGCGGCCCGGAACATCTCACCACCCGGGGCCGGCACGTCGCCACGGCACGGCCAGCGGACCGGAACATCTCACCACCCGGGGCCGGCACGTCGCCACGGCACGGCCAGCGAACCGGAACATCTCACTACCCGGAACCGGCACGTCGCCTCGGCACGGCCAGCGGCCCGGAACATCTCAGCACCCGGGGCCGGCACGTCGCCACGGCACGGCCAGCGGCCCGGAACATCTCAGCACCCGGGGCCGGCACGTCACCACGGCACGGCCAGCGGCCCGGAACATCTCACCCCCCTGGCTCGTCATGTCGCCACACCACGGCCAGCTGCCCGGAACATCTCATACCCTGGGCCATCACGTCGCCACGGCACTGCCAGCGGCCCGGAACATCTCACCGCCCGGGACCGGCACGTCACCACGGCACGGCCAGCGGCCCGGAACATCTCACTATCCGGGACTGGCACGTCGCCACGGCATGGACAGCGGACCAGAACATCTCAACAACCGGGGCCGGCACGTCGCCACGGCACGGCCAGAGGACCGGAATATCTCAGCACCCGGGGCCGGCACATCGCCACGGCACAGCCAGCGGACCGGAGCATCTCACCACCCTGGGCCGGCACGTCGCCATGGCACGGCCAGCGGCCCGGAATATCTCAGCCCCCTGGGGCGACACGTCGCCACGGCACGGCCAGCGGCCCGGAACATCTCATACCGTGGGACATCACGTCGCCACGGCACAGCCAGCGGCCCGGAACATCTCACCACCCGGGACCGGCACTTCGCCACGGCACGGCCAGCGGCCCGGAACATCTCACTATCCGGGACCGGCACGTCGCCACGGCACGGCCAGCAGACCGGAACATATCACCACCCGGGGCCGGCACGTCGCCACGGCACGGCCAGCGGCCAGGAACATCTCACCACCCGGGACCGGCACGTCGCCACGGCACGGCCAGCGGACCGGAACATCTCACTACCCGGGACCGGCACGTCGCCACGGCACGGCCAGCGAACCAGAACATCTCACCTCCCGGGGCCGGCACGTCGCCACGGCAACGTCAGCGGCCCGGAACATTTCACCACCCAGGACGGGCACGTCACCATGGCACGGCCAGCGGACCGGAATATCTCAGCACCCGGGGCCGGCACGTCGCCACGGCACAGACAGCGGACCGGAGCATCTCACCACCCTGGGCCGGCACGTCGCCATGGCACGGCCAGCGGCCCAGAATATCTCAGCCCCCTGGGGCAACACGTCGCCAAGGCACGGCCAGCGGCCCGGAACATCTCATACCCTGGGCCATCACGTCGCCACGGCACGGCCAGCGGCCCGGAACATCTCACCACCCGGGACCGGCACGTCGCCACGGCACGGCCAGCGGCCCGGAACATCTCACTATCCGGGACCGGCACATCGCCTCGGCACGGCCAGCGGCCCGGAACATCTCACCACCCGGGGCCGGCACGTCGCCACGGCACGGCCAGCGGACCGGAACATCTCACCACCCGGGGCCGGCACGTCGCCACGGCACGGCCAGAGGCCCGGAACATCTCATACCCTGGGACATCAGGTCGCCACGGCACGGCCAGCGGCCCGGAACATCTCACCACCCGGGACCGGCACGTCGCCACGGCACGGCCAGCGTCCCGGAACATCTCACCGCCCGGGACCGGCACGTCGCCACGGCACGGCCAGCGGCCCGGAACATCTCACCACCCTGGGCCGGAAAGTCAACATGGCACGGCCAGCGGCCTGGAATATCTCAGCCCCCTGGGGCAACACGTCGCCACGGCACGGCCAGCGGCCCGGAACATCTCATACCCTGGGCCATCACGTCGCCACGGCACGGCGAGTGGCCCGGAACATCTCACCACCCGGGACCGGCACGTCGCCACGGCACAGCCAGCGGCCCGGAACATCTCACTATCCGGGACCGGCACGTCGCCACGGCACGGCCAACGGACCGGAACATCTCACTGCCCGGAACCGGCACGTCGCCTCGGCACGGCCAGCGGCCCGGAACATCTCACCACCCGGGGCCGGCACGTCGCCACGGCACGGCCAGCGGACGGGAACATCTCAGCACCCGGGGCCGGCACGTCGCCACGGCAACGCCAGCGGCCCGGAACATCTCACCACCCGGGGCCGGCACGTCGCCACGGCACGGCCAGCGGACCGGAACATCTCACCACCCGGGGCCGGCACGTCGCCACGGCACGGCCAGCGAACCGGAACATCTCACCACCCTGGCCCGTCACGTCGCCACGGCACGGCCAGTGGCCCGGAACATCTCACCACCCGGGACCGGCACGTCGCCACGGCACGGCAAGCGGCCCGGAACATCTCACCGCCCGGGACCGGCACGTCGCCACGGCACGGCCAGCGGCCCGGTACATCTCATTATCCGGGACCGGCACGTCGCCACGGCACCGCCAGCGAACCGGAACATCTCACTACCCGGAACCAGCACGTCGCCTCGGCACGGCCAGCGGCCCGGAACATCTCAGCACCCGGGGCCGGCACGTCGCCACGGCACGGCCAGTGGCCCGGAACATCTCAGCACCCGGGGCCGGCACGTCACCACGGCACGGCCAGCGGCCCGGAACATCTCACCCCCCTGGCTCGTCACGTCGCCACAGCACGGCCAGCGGCCCGGATCATCTCACCACCCGGGACCGGCACGTCGCCACGGCACGGCCAGCGGCCCCGAACATCTCACCGCGCGGGACCAGCACGTCACCACGGCACGGCCAGCGGCCCGGAACATCTCACTATCCGGGACCGGCACGTCGCCACGGCACAGCCAGCGGACCGGAACATCTCAATACCCGGAACCGGCACGTCGCCACGGCACGGCCAGCGGCCCCGAGCATCTCACCACCCGGGGCCGACACGTCGCCACGGCACGGCCAGCGGACCGGAACATCTCACCTCCCGGGGCCGGCACGTCGCCACGGCAACGCCAGCGGACCGGAGAATCTCACCACCCTGGGCCGGCACGTCGCCATGGCACGGCCAGCGGCCCGGAATATCTCAGCCCCCTGGGCCGGCACGTCGCCACGGCACAGCCAGCGGACCGAAACATCCACCACCCGAGGCCAGCACGTCGCCACGACACGGCCAGCGGCCCGGAACATCTCACCACGCGGGACCAGCACATCGCCACGGCACGGCCAGTGGCCCAGAACATCTCAACACCCTGGGCCAGCACGTCGCCACGGCACGGCCAGCAGACCGGAACATCCCACCTCCTGGGGCCAGCACGTCGCCACGGCATGGCCACCGGACCGGAACATCTCAGCACCCCGGGCCGGCACGTCGCCACGGCACGGCCACCGGACGGGAACATCTCAGCACCCGGGGCCGGCACGTCGCCACGGCACGTCCAGCGGCCCGGAACATCTCACCCCCCTGGCCCGTCACGTCGCCACAGCACGGCCAGCGGCCCGGAACATCTCACCAACCGGGACCGGCACGTTGACACGGCACGGCCAGCGGCCGGGAACATCTCACAATCCGGGACCGGCACGTCGCCACGGCACTGCCAGCGGCCCGGAACATCTCACCGCCCGGGACCGGCACGTCACCACGGCACGGCCAGCGGCCCGGAACATCTCACTATCCGGGACTGGCACGTCGCCACGGCATGGACAGCGGACCAGAACATCTCAACAACCGGGGCCGGCACGTCGCCACGGCACGGCCAGAGGACCGGAATATCTCAGCACCCGGGGCCGGCACATCGCCACGGCACAGCCAGCGGACCGGAGCATCTCACCACCCTGGGCCGGCACGTCGCCATGGCACGGCCAGCGGCCCGGAATATCTCAGCCCCCTGGGGCGACACGTCGCCACGGCACGGCCAGCGGCCCGGAACATCTCATACCGTGGGACATCACGTCGCCACGGCACAGCCAGCGGCCCGGAACATCTCACCACCCGGGACCGGCACTTCGCCACGGCAACGTCAGCGGCCCGGAACATTTCACCACCCAGGACGGGCACGTCACCATGGCACGGCCAGCGGACCGGAATATCTCAGCACCCGGGGCCGGCACGTCGCCACGGCACAGACAGCGGACCGGAGCATCTCACCACCCTGGGCCGGCACGTCGCCATGGCACGGCCAGCGACCCGGAATATCTCAGCCCCCTGGGGCAACACGTCGCCAAGGCACGGCCAGCGGCCCGGAACATCTCATACCCTGGGCCATCACGTCGCCACGGCACGGCCAGCGGCCCGGAACATCTCACCACCCGGGACCGGCACGTCGCCACGGCACGGCCAGCGGCCCGGAACATCTCACTATCCGGGACCGGCACGTCGCCTCGGCACGGCCAGCGGCCCGGAACATCTCACCACCCGGGGCCGGCACGTCGCCACGGCACGGCCAGCGGACCGGAACATCTCACCACCCGGGGCCGGCACGTCGCCACGGCACGGCCAGAGGCCCGGAACATCTCATACCCTGGGCCATCACGTCGCCACGGCACGGCCAGCGGCCCGGAACATCTCACCACCCGGGACCGGCACGTCGCCACGGCACTGCCAGCGTCCCGGAACATCTCACCGCCCGGGACCGGCACGTCGCCACGGCACGGCCAGCGGCCCGGAACATCTCACCACCCTGGGCCGGAAAGTCAACATGGCACGGCCAGCGGCCTGGAATATCTCAGCCCCCTGGGGCAACACGTCGCCACGGCACGGCCAGCGGCCCGGAACATCTCATACCCTGGGCCATCACGTCGCCACGGCACGGCGAGTGGCCCGGAACATCTCACCACCCGGGACCGGCACGTCGCCACGGCACAGCCAGCGGCCCGGAACATCTCACTATCCGGGACCGGCACGTCGCCACGGCACGGCCAGCGGACCGGAACATCTCACTGCCCGGAACCGGCACGTCGCCTCGGCACGGCCAGCGGCCCGGAACATCTCACCACCCGGGGCCGGCACGTCGCCACGGCACGGCCAGCGGACGGGAACATCTCAGCACCCGGGGCCGGCACGTCGCCACGGCAACGCCAGCGGCCCGGAACATCTCACCACCCGGGGCCGGCACGTCGCCACGGCACGGCCAGCGGACCGGAACATCTCACCACCCGGGGCCGGCACGTCGCCACGGCACGGCCAGCGAACCGGAACATCTCACCACCCTGGCCCGTCACGTCGCCACGGCACGGCCAGTGGCCCGGAACATCTCACCACCCGGGACCGGCACGTCGCCACGGCACGGCAAGCGGCCCGGAACATCTCACCGCCCGGGACCGGCACGTCGCCACGGCACGGCCAGCGGCCCGGTACATCTCATTATCCGGGACCGGCACGTCGCCACGGCACCGCCAGCGAACCGGAACATCTCACTACCCGGAACCAGCACGTCGCCTCGGCACGGCCAGCGGCCCGGAACATCTCAGCACCCGGGGCCGGCACGTCGCCACGGCACGGCCAGTGGCCCGGAACATCTCAGCACCCGGGGCCGGCACGTCACCACGGCACGGCCAGCGGCCCGGAACATCTCACCCCCCTGGCTCGTCACGTCGCCACAGCACGGCCAGCGGCCCGGATCATCTCACCACCCGGGACCGGCACGTCGCCACGGCACGGCCAGCGGCCCCGAACATCTCACCGCGCGGGACCAGCACGTCACCACGGCACGGCCAGCGGCCCGGAACATCTCACTATCCGGCACCGGCACGTCGCCACGGCACAGCCAGCGGACCTGAATATCTCAGCACCCGGGGCCGGCACATCGCCACGGCACAGCCAGCGGACCGGAGCATCTCACCACCCTGGGCCGGCACGTCGCCATGGCACGGCCAGCGGCCCGGAATATCTCAGCCCCCTGGGGCGACACGTCGCCACGGCACGGCCAGCGGCCCGGAACATCTCATACCGTGGGACATCACGTCGCCACGGCACAGCCAGCGGCCCGGAACATCTCACCACCCGGGACCGGCACTTCGCCACGGCACGGCCAGCGGCCCGGAACATCTCACTATCCGGGACCGGCACGTCGCCACGGCACGGCCAGCAGACCGGAACATATCACCACCCGGGGCCGGCACGTCGCCACGGCACGGCCAGCGGCCAGGAACATCTCACCACCCGGGACCGGCACGTCGCCACGGCACGGCCAGCGGACCGGAACATCTCACTACCTGGGACCGGCACGTCGCCACGGCACGGCCAGCGGACCGGAACATCTCAACACCCTGGGCCAGCACGTCGCCACAACACGGCCAGCGGCCTGGAACATCTCACCACGCGGGACCAGCACATCGCCACGGCACGGCCAGTGTCCCAGAACATCTCAACACCCTGGGCCAGCACATCGCCACGGCACGGCCAGCGGACCGGAACATCCCACCTCCCGGGGCGAGCACGTCGCCACGGCATGGCCACCGGACCGAGCATCTCACCACCCTGGGATGGCACGTCGCCACGGCACGGCCAGCGGACCGGAACATCTCACCACCCGGGACCGGCACGTCACCACGGCACGGCCAGCGGCCCGGAACATCTCACCGCCCGGGACTGGCATGTCGCCACGGCACGGCCAGCGGCCCGGAACATCTCACTACCCGGAACCGGCACGTCACCTCGGCACGGCCAGCGGACCGGAACTTCTGACCACCCGAAGCCGGCACGTCGCCACGGCACGGCCAGCAGACCGGAAAGTCTCACCACCCGGGGCCGGCACGTCGCCACGGCACGGCCGGCCAACCGGAACATCTCACCACAGGGGGCCGGCACGTCGCCACGGCAAGTCCAGCGGCCCTGAACATCTCACCACCCAGGACCGGCAATTCGCCACGGCACGGCCAGCGGACCGGAATATCTCACAACCACCCGGGACCGGCACGTCGCCACGGCACGGCCAGCAGACCGGAACATCTCACTACCCGGGACCGGCACGTCGCCACGGCACGGCCAGCGGCCCGGAACACCTCACCACCGGGGCCGGAACGTCGCCACGGCACGGCCAGCGGACCGGAACATCTCACCACCCAGGACTGGCACGTCACCACGGCACGGCCAGGGGACCGGAATATCTCAGCACCCGGGGCCGGCACGTCGCAACAGCAAAGCCAGCGGACCGGAGCATCTCACCACCCTGGACCGCCACGTCGCCACGGCACAGCCAGCGGCCCGGAACATCTCACCACCCTGGGCTGGCACGTCGCCAGGGCACTGCCAGAGGACCGGAACATCTCACCCTCCTGGGCCGGCACGTCGCCACGGCACGGCCAGCGGACCGGAACATCTCACTACCCAGGACCGGCACGTCGCCACGGCATGGCCAGCGGCCCGGAACATCTCACGACCTGGGACCGGCACATCGCCACGGCACGGACAGCGGACCGGAACATCTCACCACCACCCGGGACCGGCACGTCGTCACGGCACGGCCAGCGGACCTGAACATCTCAGCACTTGGGGCCGGCACTTCACAACGGCACAGCCAACGGCCTGGAATATCTCAGATCCCTGGGCGACACGTTGCCACTGCACGGCCAGCTACCCGGAATATCTCACCACCCGGGGCCGGCACGTCGCCACGGCAACGCCAGCGGCCCGGAACATCTCACCACCCGGGGCCGGCACGTCGCCACGGCAACGCCAGCGAACAAGAACATCCCACCTCCCGGGGCCAGCACGTCGCCACGGCATGGCCACCGGACCGGAACATCTCAGCACCCGGGGCCGGCACGTCGCCTCGGCACGGCCACGGAACCAGAACATCTCAGCACCCGGGGCCGGCACGTCGCCACGGCACGGCCAGCGGCCCGGAACATCTCACCCCCCTGGCCCGTCACGTCACCACAGCACGGCCAGCGGCCCGGAACATCTCACCACCCGGGACCGGCACGTCGCCACGGCACGGCCAGCGGCCCGGAACATCTCACTATCCGCAACCGGCACGTCGCCACGTCACGGCCAGCGGACCGGAACATCTCACCACCCAGGGCCGGCACGTCGCCACGGCACGGCCAGCGAACCGTAACATCTCACCACCCGGGGCCGGCACGTCGCCACGGCAACGCCAGCGGCCCGGAACATCTCACCACCCAGGACCGGCACGTCACCACGGCACGGTCAGCGGACCGGAACATCTCACCACCCGGGGCCGGCACGTCGCCACGGCAACGCCAGCGGCCCGGAACATCTCACCACCCGGGACCGGCACGTCGCCACGGCACGGCCATCGGCCCGGAACATCTCATACCCTGGGCCATCACGTCGCCACGGCACGACCAGCGGCCCGGTACATCTCACCGCCCGGGACCCGCACGTCGCCGCGGCACGGCCAGCGGACCAGAACATCTCACCACCCGGGGCCGGTACGTCGCCACGGCACGGCAAGCGGACCGGAACATCCAACCACCAGGGGCCGGCACGTCGCCACGGCATGGCCGGCGAACCGGAACATCTCACCACCGGGGGCCGGCACGTCGCCACGGCAAGGCCAGCGGCCCTGAACATCTCACGACCCAGGTCCGGCACGTCGCCACGGCACGGCCAGCGGACCGGAATATCTCACCACCACCCGGGACCGGCACGTCGCCACGGCACGGCCAGCGGAGCGGAATATCTCACCACCACCCGGGACCGGCACGTCGCCACGGCACGGCCAGCGGACCGGAACATTTCACTACCCGGGACCGGCACGTCGCCACGGCACGGCCAGCGGCCCGGAACATCTCACCACCGGGGCCGGCACGTCGCCACGGCACGGCCAGCGGACCGGAACATCTCACCACCCGGGGCCGGCACGTCGCCACGGCACGGCCAGCGAACCTGATCATCTCACCACCCTGGGACGGTACGTCGCCATGGCACGGCCAGCGGCCCGGAATATCTCAGCCCCCTGGGGCGACACGTCGCCACGGCACGGCCAGCGGCCCGGAACATCTCACCACCGGGGCCGGCACGTCGCCACGGCACGGCCAGCGGACCGGAACATCTCACCACCCGGGGACGGCACGTCGCCACGGCACGGCCGGCGAACCGGAACATCTCACCACCGGGGGCCCGCACGTCGCCACGGCAAGGCTAGAGGCCCTGAACATCTTACCACCGGGGCCGCTACATCGCCACGGCACAGCCAGCGGCCCGGAACATCTCACCACCCTGGGCTGGCACGTCGCCAGGGCACTGCCAGAGGACCGGAACATCTCACCCTCCTGGGCCGGCACGTCGCCACGGCACGGCCAGCGGACCGGAACATCTCACTACCCAGGACCGGCACGTCGCCACGGCATGGCCAGCGGCCCGGAACATCTCACGACCTGGGACCGGCACATCGCCACGGCACGGACAGCGGACCGGAACATCTCACCACCACCCGGGACCGGCACGTCGTCACGGCACGGCCAGCGGACCTGAACATCTCAGCACTTGGGGCCGGCACTTCACAACGGCACAGCCAACGGCCTGGAATATCTCAGATCCCTGGGCGACACGTTGCCACTGCACGGCCAGCTACCCGGAATATCTCACCACCCGGGGCCGGCACGTCGCCACGGCAACGCCAGCGGCCCGGAACATCTCACCACCCGGGGCCGGCACGTCGCCACGGCAACGCCAGCGAACAAGAACATCCCACCTCCCGGGGCCAGCACGTCGCCACGGCATGGCCACCGGACCGGAACATCTCAGCACCCGGGGCCGACACGTCGCCTCGGCACGGCCACGGAACCAGAACATCTCAGCACCCGGGGCCGGCACGTCGCCACGGCACGGCCAGCGGCCCGGAACATCTCACCCCCCTGGCCCGTCACGTCACCACAGCACGGCCAGCGGCCCGGAACATCTCACCACCCGGGACCGGCACGTCGCCATGGCACGGCCAGCGGCCCGGAACATCTCACTATCCGCAACCGGCACGTCGCCACGTCACGGCCAGCGGACCGGAACATCTCACCACCCAGGGCCGGCACGTCGCCACGGCACGGCCAGCGAACCGTAACATCTCACCACCCGGGGCCGGCACGTCGCCACGGCAACGCCAGCGGCCCGGAACATCTCACCACCCAGGACCGGCACGTCACCACGGCACGGTCAGCGGACCGGAACATCTCACCACCCGGGGCCGGCACGTCGCCACGGCAACGCCAGCGGCCCGGAACATCTCACCACCCAGGACCAGCACGTCACCACGGCACGGCCAGCGGACCGGAATATCTCACCACCCGGTGCCGGAACGTCGCCACGGCAACGCCAGCGGCCCGGAACATCTCACGACCCAAAACCGGCACGTCACCACGGCACGGCCAGCGGCCCGGAATATCTCAGCCCCCTGGGGCGACACGTCGTCACGGCACGGCCAGCGGCCCGGAACATCTCACCGCCCGGGACCGGCACGTCGCCACGGCACGGCCAGCGAACCGGAACATCTCACCGCCCGGGGCCGGCACGTCGCCACGGCATGGCCAGCGGCCCGGAACATCTCACGGCCCTGGGCCGGCACGTCGCCATGGCACGGCCAGCGGCCTGGAATATCTCAGCCCCCTGGGGCGACACGTCGCCACGGCACGGCCAGCGGCACGGAATATCTCACCACCCGGGACCGGCACGTCCCCACGGCACGGCCAGCGGCCCGGAACATCTCATACCCTGGGCCATCACGTCGCCACGGCACGGCCAGCGGCCCGGAACATCTCACCACCCAGGACCGGTACATCGCCACGGCACGGCCAGCGGACCGGAACATCTCACCGCCCGGGACCGGCACGTCGCCTCGGCACGGCCAGCGGCCCGGAATATCTCACCCCCCGGGGCCGGCACGTCGCAACGGCACGGCCAGCGGACCGGAACATCTCACCACCCGGGGCCGGCACGTCGCCACGGCACGGCCAGCGGCCCGGAACATCTCACCACCCGGGGCCGGCACGTCGCCACGGCACGGCCAGCGGCCCGGAACATCTCACCGCCCGGGACCGGCACGTCGCCACGGCACGGCCAGCGGACCGGAACATCTCACCACCCGGGACCGGCACGTCACCACGTCACGGCCAGCGGCCCGAACATCTCACCGCCTGGGACTGGCATGTCGCCACGGCACGGCCAGCGGCCCGGAACATCTCACTATCCGGGACCGGCACGTCGCCACGGCACGGCCAGCGGACCGGAACATCTCACCACCCGGGACCGGCACGTCACCACGGCACGGCCAGCGGCCCGGAACATCTCACCGCCCGGGACTGGCATGTCGCCACGGCACGGCCAGCGGCCCGGAACATCTCACTATCCGGGAACGGCACGTCGCCACGGCACGGCCAGCGGACCGGAACATCTCACTACCCGGAACCGGCACATCACCTCGGCACGGCCAGCGGCACGGAACTTCTGACCACCCGAAGCCGGCACGTCGCCACGGCACGGCCAGCAGACCGGAACGTCTCACCACCCGGGGCCGGCACGTCGCCAGGGCACGGCCGGCCAACCGGAACATCTCACCACAGGGGGCCGGCACGTCGCCACGGCAAGTCCAACGGCCCTGAACATCTCACCACCCAGGACCGGCAATTCGCCACGGCACGGCCAGCGGACCGGAATATCTCACAACCACCCGGGACCGGCACGTCGCCACGTCACGGCCACCAGACCGGAACATCTCACTACCCGGGACCGGCACGTCGCCACGGCACGGCCAGCGGACCGGAACATCTCACCACCGGGCCCGGCACGTCGCCACGGCACGGCCAGCGGACTGGAATATCTCACCACCCGGGGCCGGCACTTCACCACGGCACGGCCAGCGGACCGGAACATCTCACCA